>NC_133762.1:52708821-53011851 GCF_036562045.2 Rhinolophus sinicus
TTTCATTCACCCCCTAACACCCCTCCTACATGGCAACTGTCAAAATGTTCGCTGCATCTATGAGTTTGTTTCTGTTTCCTTTGTTTATTTTGTGTTTATGATTCCACTTATAAGTGAAATCGTATGCCATTTGTCTTTCACTGTCTGAGTTACTACACTCAGTACAACACCCTCTAGGTTCATCCATATTGTCACAGATGACAATATCCCATTCTTTTTATGGCTGAGTAATATTCCATTGTATATATGCAGCACCTCTTCTTTACTCATTCATCCATTGAGGGACACCCAGGTTGCCTTCATATCTTGGCTTATGTAAATAATGCTGCAATGAAAATATATGGATTAGCATGTCCCCTCAAAGTTGTATTTTGGGTTTGCTTGGATAAATACCCAGAAGTGGGATTACTAGGTTCTTCTTTGTCTCTTGTTATACTCTTTGTTTTACAGTCTATTTTGTGGGGTATAATTATTGCTTCCCCAGCTTTTGCTTGTTTGATTGTTTCCATTTTCATGAAATAGTCTTTTTCCATCCCTTTACTTTCAGTCTATTTGTGTCTTTCAATCTGAAGTGAATCTTTTGTAGGCAGCACATGTAAGGGTTTTGTTTTCTTATCTTTTCAGCTCCCTTGTCTTTTGATTGGAACATTTAATCCATTTGCATTGAAAGTAATTGTTGATAGGTATGTAGTTATTGTAATTTTACTATTCATATTTTAAACTTTTATTATTATTATTTTTGTCTTAAAGAAGTGCTTCTAAGATTTGTTGTAATACTGGTTTGGTGGTGATAAACTCCTTTAGCATTTTCTTGTCTTGGAAGCTCTTTATCTGTCCTTTGATTCTAAATGATGGCTTTGCTGGGCATAGTGGTCTTGGTTGTAGATCCTTGCTTTTCATCACATTAAATATTTTGTGCCAAACCCTTCTGGCCTGCAAAGTTTCTGCTTAGAAACCAGCAGACAGTCTTATGGGAGCTCCCTTGTAGGTAACTAACTGTTTTTCTCTTCCTGCTGTTAGGATTCTCTCATTGTCTTTAACCTTTGGCAGTTTAATTATGATGTGTCCTGGTGTTGGCTTCTTTGGGTTCATCTTGTTTGGGACTCTCTGAGCTTTCTGGGCTTGTATTCTGAGCTATTTCCTTCACCAGGTTTGGGAAGTTTTCTGTCATTCTTTCTTCAAGCGGTTTTCAATTCCTTACTCTCTCTCTCTCTCTCTCTCTCTCTATCTCTCTCTCTCTTTTCCTTCTGGTACCCCTATAATGTGAATGTTGGTATGTTTAATGTTGTCCCAGAGGAACCTTAAACTCTCCACATTTTTTAGATTCTTCTTTCTTTTTGCTGTTCTGATTGGGTGTTTTCTGCTACTTTATCTTCTAAATCACTGATTTTATTCTCTGCTTCATCTAATCTACTGTTGATTCCATGTAATGTATTCTTCATTTGTCACTATATTCTTTATTTCTGACTGGTTCTTATTTTATGATTTTTATCTCCATTTTTATATTTTCTATCTCTTTGTTGAAGTTCTTTCTGAGGACATTGAGCATCCTTACAACCAGTGTTTGGAACTCTGCATCTGGTAGATTACTTGGCTCCCTTTTCATTAGCTCTTTGCTGGAGCTTTGTTCTGTTCTTTCATTTGGGACATGTTTCTTTGTCTCCTCATTTTGGCAGCCTTCCTGTGCTTGTTTCTACATGTTAGGTAGGGCTGCTGTGTCTCTTGGTCTTAGTAGAATGACCTTATGTACTAGGTGTGCTGTAGGGCTCAGTGGTGCAGTCTTCCTGGTCTCTCGAGCCGCACACTCCAGGTATATTCCTTGTGTGGGTTGTGTGTGCCCTCCTTGCGTAGTTGAGCTTTGGTTGCTATTTGCATGTCAATAGGAAGGATTGACCCTCAGGCTTATTGGTTGTGAGGACTGGCCATGACTACAGTGGAGGTGTTGTGGTTCAGGGGCTGACCCTACAGAGCAGGATCTGCCTCAGCAGGTCTCTGGTGCCTGCCTAATCTTCCCTTTGAGTGTGTCATCCTTGGAGGTGGCTGGGTGATGTTCTTTTCAAAGCTGGCCACTGAGGGTGCCAGCCCCAGGACAACCTGGGAGGGGACCTGCTGCAGGTCAAGTTCAGCTTCAACCAGTGCCCCATCTAAGAGGCAGAGAGGACCTGTCTGGAGCCACAAAGAAATCTGCAGATGTCTACCACCTGTGCCATGCTTGGAAGTGCCTTGAGAGGCCAAGCTGTGAACCAAAGTTGGTTGTCCCTAGTGCTGGGCTTAGGGCTACTCAGCCCAAGGTCATACTCAAGGATATTCTGCTTGTTTGGGTTCTGTGACCCTTTGAGAGACACTAGGAAAGGATCTGCAGCATAAGCCAAGGCAGGCGGTTTGTATGAAAAAGCCACTGGAAGTGGCTTGGATGTACCCAAAAGTTGGGCGGGGCAGGATCTCGAATCATCAGGGTGTGGTGAACAAACGTATTATCAAGCTCGATGAAGACTCACCTATGGTAGCTGCCTGCTTCTGCACTCTGGGAAGAGGGAGGGCTCAACAAAGAAACCATGGTTTTTGCCAGCTTCTCCATCCAGGAGAAAGCTGCCCCTCAATCCCCCATCCCAAAGCCAGACAACTCAGTTCCCCACCATATGTCCCTGCTGCTTCTCCAGCTGACATCCCAGTGCTGGAGCTCAGAGCCAGTGATTCCACCAGTGAGTAAGCTTGTGTGTTGTCCCTTTCAAAGGAGTGCCTGGGACTCAAGCTGCCCTACATCTCACTCAGTCACAATCTCTGCTGGTTTTCACAACCAAAAATTATGGGGACTTCTCTCTCTGACACTGGAACCCTGGGCTGGGGAGGGGCTGGGTCCCCTCAATCTTTCGGGGGGCCCTCAGTAGCTGTGATATCCCTTCCAGTTTTTAATGGTCACATGTGCGTATAACACCAGCTCATTCCACATCTCTGCCCCTCCTACCAGTCTCGAGGTGGCTTCTTTTGCATGTCCTTAGTTGTAGAGCTTCAGTTCCACTGATTTGTAGGTGATTCTCAATGATGGTTGTTTTGTAGTTTAGTTGTAATTTTGATGTGGTTGTGAGAGAAGGTAAGCACAGTGTTTACATACTGTATCATCTTGACCTGAATCATTTTATTTACTGTTTCTACTATTAAGAAAATAGACCTAAGGAGGTTGAGTGTCTTGCCCAAGGTTCTGTATCAAATCATATGCAGTGGAATTAGGTTTCATCTACAGGTACCCTGGGATCTATCCTCTATCTGTCACCATTCCTCAGGCCTGATTCACTTGAGGGTCTGGCTTTCACCACTCTTGTTTCACATCTTTTCTCAGCTAAATTATCAAAACTCTGAGATGCCAGACACCATTTTCTGGAAAGGAGGAAAGCTACAGAAGACCATTGAGGCTGAGAATGTTTCAAAATATATAGTGCTTTCCACCAGCAGCAATGGTAGTAGGAGACGAATCTTTGGTCAAGAATTTTCAAGAGTGCATCTCTTCCTTTAGAGTTGAGAAAAACCAGTGCTATCCATAGATGCTTTCATCAACTCTGGTTCCCAGTGCTCTTGTAAAATGGCTGAATCTTCACACTTTGTGAACCCTGGCCCTGGGATGCAGGGTCTGATCTAGTCAGGAGTAAGTTACAGGAGACTAGTGACCAAAGTGAGATGGTCTTACCCAAGCAGTGTGAAAGGCAAACACAGAAATAAATGGTAATGTTGAATACTCATAGTCCATGAAATCCAGGAGGCCAGGAGGAAAGGCTGAAGATTAAGAGTAAATAATGTCAAAGCAGGTGATGAAGTTAGGGTGTAGAAGCAGGAGTTATGTGCTAGTAAACACACACACACACACACACACACACACACACACACGAGGTATAAATAAACAGAAAAGAGATGATAGTGGTGGCATATAACCATTTGCCACCAGGGCACTCTACCTGGCATAAATGTGTGTTGACTACACACATTAAAAATAAATAACCAAGCAAACCAACAAAATCCAGTCATCTTAGGGCAGCTGATCGTCTGCTTAGTTCTTTAACAGGGAGCCAAACACAGGAGAACTAAGACATGACAGAAGTAGATCCATAAGGATTCTCCCCCTGTTGTCTCAAGTACAGAAGTTTATTGGAAACTGCTGTATTAAGAGCTTGGCTTCTACTGCTTACTGTTCCTTACACAATTATCTTAAATCCTCTGCTAAAGGACATTTGAGCTACCTTCTTCCAATAGATATTTGTTTGTTTATATCTGAAGTAGAAAGGGATTTGAAGTAAACAAAATATGTAGCCAAAAAGCCAAGATGTTGAAGAAACCAAGCATAGGCCCTCTTTTGTTAAAAAGTCTAAGGGAAATAAAAAGGACAGTCATATAAGCTGGATAGTTTCTAAACGAAACATGGAGTGTTTCGTCCTGATTAGGTTCTTAACACAACCCCTATAATGAATCACTTACTCTTAAATGAAACCTGGGCTATTCCTGTGAAATCCCAATAAAATGACTAAAGGAGAATCCCAGAATCTTTTTACAAATATGTGCCATATACTTTAATTTTTACTAATAAATATGCATATATAAATATATACATATATTTATAATATAGATATGTACATATCTATGTATGTATAAGTTTATACTGTGTGTACATATATACATATATATCTTGTTTCAATTAAGTATGCAAATTATATATACTCCCAGTTTTTCACTTTTTTAATTTTTAAAAAATTTTTAATTTTTTTTCACTTTTTTAATTTTTATAAAATTTTTTTCCCAAATAGATGGTACAGAGAGGTTCCATGTATACTTTGCCCAGTTTTCCATAATTTTTCATTTTTATATAGCTGCAGTACAATATCAAAACCAGGAAATTGTCATTGGTACAATGTGTATGCATAGTTCTGTGACATTTTATTACATATGTATATTTGTATAGCCAATCCCAAAATCAATGTATAGAATTATTCCATCACATTTATCTCCCTCTCCCCCACCATTCCTAACCTCTGCAACCACTAATCTGTTCTCTATCTCTAAAATTTTGTCATTTTGAGAATTTTATGGTCTTTTCTTTTTGGCTTTTTTCACTCAGCATAATGCCCTAAGCTCCACCCAAGTTGTTGCACATATCAATTGCTCATTCGTTTGGTTTTGTGTGTTTTTTTTGTTTTGTTTTGTTTTTAATACTTAGCTTATTTTATTTTATTTTAAATTAGGGAATATTGGGGAACAGTGTGTTTCTTCAGGGCCCATCAGTTCCAAGTCATTGTCTTTCAATCTTGTTGTGGAGGGCGCAGCTCTGCTACAAGTCCAGTCACCATTTTCAATCTTTAGTTGCAGGGGGCACAGCCCACCATCCCATGAGGGAATTGAACTGGCAACCTTGTTCTTGAGAGCTTGCACACTAACCACCTGAGCCATTCGGCCACCCCTCCGGAAGCTCAGCGACAGTTTATTGTCTTCAATCTAGTGGAGGGTGCAGCTCACTGGCACATGTGGGAATTGAATCAGCAACCCTGTTGTTCAGAGCTCGCGCTCTAACCAACTGAACCACCCGACCGCCCCTGCTCGTTTTTATTGCTGTATGTATTTGGGTCGTGTTTTTTAGTTTTTAATCTAATCTGCCAAGCATTGTCTTTTAATTGATGTTTTTTATTTTATATTCTTTGTTGAAGTATAATGACATAATATATTAGTTTCAGGTGTACAATATAATAATTTGATATTTGTGTACACTGAGAAATGATCACCACAATAAGTCTAGTTACCATTCATCACCATACCTAGTTATAACTTTTTTCTTTTTTAAAAGATTTACTCTCTTAGCAACTTTCAAATATGCAATACAGTTTTATTAACTGTAGTCACCATGCTATACATTACATCCTCGTGACATATTTATTTTATAACAGGAAATATGTACCTTTTGACCCCCTTCATCCAGTTTGCCTACCCCGCACCCCTATCCCCTCTGGCAATCATCAATCTTGTCTCTAACTATAAGCTTGGTTTTGTTTTATTTTGTTTTTTGTTTTTTTGTGTGTTTTTTTGTTTTTCTTAGATTCCACATATAAGTGAGATCACTCAGTATTTGTCTTTCTCTGACTTATTTCACTTAGTATAATGACCTTAACGTCCATCCATGTTGTCCCAAGTGACAAGAGTTCATTTTCTTTATGGCTGAATAGTGTATCACCATATATATATCTATATCTATATCCATATCTATCTATATCTATATCTATATCTATGTCTATGTCTATGTCTATGTCTATGTCTATATCTATATCTATATCAATATGAAGTTCACCAACTCATTCTAGAAAAAGTGCTACATACCTCATTGCTGAATATCACTACTGTCACCTTTGACCTACTCCCCTTGGGAAGCTATGCACTGATGACAGTGCCCAGTCCACCCCTCAAAGCAATTTTGGAACTCTTTTCTGGAATGGCCATCAGAGCTGTCATCATATTACCCTTGATGTCCTGAATGTCATCAAAATATCTTCCTTTCAATATTTCCTTTATCTTTGGATAAAGAAAGAAGTCATTAGGGACCAAATGAGGTGAGTAGGGAGGGTGTCCCATTACAGTTATTTGTTTACCAGCTAAAAACTCCCTCCCAGGCAGTGCCGTGTGAGCTGGTACATTGTCGTGATGCAAGAGCCACAAATTGTTGGCTAAAGTTCAGGTTGTCTAACTTTTTTCACGCAGCTTTTCAGCATTTCCAAAAAGTAAACTTGGTTAACTGTCCACTTGGTACAAATTCATAACAAATAATCTCTCTGATATCAAAAAAAGGTTAGCAAAATCATTGCAACAAGTTTGCAAACTTAATCGTTATACCTCGTGTGCGTGTGTGTGTGTGTGTGTGTGTGTGTGTGTGTGTGAGAGATCTTTATCCATTCATCCATTAATGGACAGTTGTTTCCATATCTTGGCTGTTGTAAATAATGCTGCCATGAATGTTGAAATACATATATCTTTTCTTTTCTTTCTTTTTTAAATTAAAGTGTATTGGGATGACAATGGTTAGTAAAGTTACATAGTTTTCATGTATATAATTCTGTAATACATCATCTATATATCACATTGTGTGTTCACCACCCAGAGACAGTTTTACTTCCATGATTATATATATTTGATCCAGTTTACCTTCATCTACCTCCTCCTTCCCCCCTTACCTTCTGCTAACCCTTAAACTATTGTCTGTGTTTATGAGTTTTTATTTCTTTGTTTGTCTTGTTCCTTTGTTGTTTTCAGTTTTATATTCCACATATCAGTGAAATCATATGGTTCTCGACTTTTACTGTCTGACTTATTTTGCTCAGCATAATAATCTCAAGATCCATCCATGTTTTTGTAAATGGCACTATTTCATCTTTACTTATTGCAGAATAGCACTCTATTGTGTATATATACCACATCTTCTTTATCTAATCATCTATTGAAGGACACTTTTGTTGTTTCCGTGACTTGACCACCATAAATAAAGCAGCAGTGAACATCAGAGCACATATATCTTTACAGATAACTGTTTTCAGATT
Organism: Rhinolophus sinicus; assembly: GCF_036562045.2. Lineage (NCBI taxonomy): Eukaryota > Metazoa > Chordata > Mammalia > Chiroptera > Rhinolophidae > Rhinolophus > Rhinolophus sinicus. Next base: position 52,716,381 of record NC_133762.1, read on the forward strand.
TTTTTGGGTCGGTACCCAACAGAGGGATTGCTGGGTCATATGGTCATTCTATTCTTAATTTTTTGAGGAACCTCCACACTGCCTTCCATAGTGGCTGCACCAATCTGTATTTCCACCAACAGTGTATGAGGGTTCCTTTTTCTCCATAGTCTCTCCAGCATTTGTTATTTATTGTCTTTTTGATAGCTATTCTGAGGGACCTAAAGTTTTATCTCATTGTGATCTTTGCATTTCCCTGATGATTTGCAGTTTCTCATTTTCATTTCCCTGATAATTAATGATATTGAGCACTTTTTCCTGTGCTTGTTGGCCATCAGTGTTTTTTTAGAGAAATGTCTACTTAGATACTCTGCCCATAATTTAATCAAATGTTTATTTGTTTTTGTTATTGAATTGTATGAGTTCTTTATATATTGTGAATATTAATCCCCTATCAGATATATTATTTGCAAATGTATTCTCCCATTCAGTAAGTTGCCTTTTCATATTGTTGATTATTTTCTTTGCTATGCAGGAGCTTTTTAGTTTGATGTAGTCCCACTTGTTTATTTTTGTTTTGTTACCTTTGCTTTTAGGGTCAAAAAACAAAAAGCACCTTCAAGACTGATATTGTCAAGTTTACTGACTATGTTTTCTTCTAGGATTTTTATGTATTCAGGTCTCATATTCAAGTGTTTAATGGATTTTAGTTAATTTTTGTGTGTGGTGTAAGATAGTAGTCTAGTTTCATTACAAATTTCTTTTAATTTAAAAATTTAAAACTTGTTTAAAACTCCCAATTTTTTTCAAGTAAATGCTCATGAATTTTAAAGAGACCAAGAAATATTCTGGTGAACTGGAATTCCACCTTATTAAATGATGTAATTACCTACACATTGTTACATTGTTATAAGAAAATTTCAGTTAAGATGTTTAGGACACAATGTCAAGAGTTCACAGATTTATATTAGAAATTAATTAGTTACATTTTTTTTTTGCTGGAATTTAATTTTATATATAAAATGCTATTATGTTCAGTTATTTTATAATAAGAAAACCAAGTCCACTTTGGATATTTCTTTTTTAGTATGATTTTTAAAAGTTAATTTGGGGACTATGCTTGAGCATTATTTAAAAATGTGATGGAATGCTGTCTTTAAGTCACATGGGCAAATGTGTGTATAAAGGATCAGCTCTCGGTCAACTTAAACAGTTCTGAACTGACCTAGAGGGATTTTTTATTTTATTCTTGCCTAATTAAAAATGCAAATATATTAATTCAAAATAAATAGCAACAAATGATTAAAATATTAAAATGTACATAATAATATACACACATATATAAATGTATAAGAATTTTATTGATTTTATGGCATAAGATAAAATTTATCAGTACTCCATCTCTACAAAAATCGTAGTCATTTAGAAAGGGACTGAACAGCATTTGGTGCTTTTCCTGTGTACGAGGTAAGGTTTATTAGTAAGTCAAACAATATTGCAATAGACATGTTACATATATTTTGTCAGCCTAATATCACTCTGTCAGGACTTCGTCTAGAGACTGGCTAATTTCATATAGTCTATACCTTAATTAAATAATGTTGATAATTGTTATCATTCTTGAGAGCCTAATTCTAATGCAGGCCCTAAACAACTAAGCGGTTGATGTTTTTGTTGCTGTTATAGTCATTCAGTTGTCACAATATTAGGAGGTAGATCATTTTATCACCCCCATTTTATAGATGAAAAGGTGAAAGACTTGCTCTGCCTCATTCAGTTTCACTACGTATACAGTAATAAACAATTTCATTACAATATATAAACATTTTTTAAAGTACTACTCCACATAGTATTATGCCATTTTTACTCCAAATTATGCACAATGTTATAACATTTTACATTTTAATGGCACAGAAAATAAATAAAACTATTAAATTATTTACCTTCATTCATGACAGACACTATAGAAGAGGTCATCAGCTAATTCTCTTTCAACTGGCTCGTAGGAGTGACTATCACTCAAATCAATATGTAAAACTTGCCCCAAATATCTGCTCAAAAATGTTGTCTGATCAGTTAACTTCATTCATGTTATTTTATAGTTAAAAGACTTCTTTCACAAACTGTCGAAGTAAGAATCTCTCCTATGAATGGTTTTGTTCTGTAGTAGATGTCTCATTCTTCACATACATGTATTTTTCAGCTAGTTTAAACTGCTTAAAACATGGGTAATTCTAGATATGTGTTCACATTTTGATTACAGCCAAATATTCCAGTCCCATCCCTACATTTTATAGACTTACTTGGAAAGGCTCCCACAAAACCAGCCAGAAAGCCAGAGAGCCACTGGGGACTATTATAAAGGGGTAATATGCAGGAGGTCAGCAGGGAGCATTGCCTTGCTACTCAAGGCTGAGTATCTTAAGGTCCACAAGCTTTGTACTGTACCACCAATTTTATTTACGGTATTTTAAAAACTTTTTTTTTATTAGGTCACATTTTTTCTTCCTCTCATCACAAGGTGACTGTACTTTTAAGAAGAAATAACAAGGGGACAGAAAAGAATAAAATCTAACAGGGAAGCCATCAACAGGTTTTCTTTTCTGAGCACCACTTTCTCAGGTGTTATCCTTTATAACACTTTATACCAGGCCCTACCTGAAAAGAAGGGTGGAAAGAAACTTTACATGGCTAGGAAAAGACAGGAATCAAAGAAACTGAAGGTGTAATAAGAAATGAAAATACAGTGACAAAAAAAGAAAATTCTGTGTTGGCCAAAACATTATTTTCTGTGACCTGTTCATGCTGACTTTTTCTTATGGACAGTTATTTCTTGCTTTCTTGTATCCCAATCTGTTGGTAAAAGGTTATTACCATGATCAGCTATGAACCAGCACATACTGAGACCATCTCTCTTGGTTGTAATTGTATCTTTCTTAGTTAAGGACTAAATGTATCCCCTGAAATAATTACAGTGTTTTTTTTTGTTGTTGTTGTTGTTGTGGTTTTTTTTTTTTTTTTCATTATTTGTCTCTTTAGTTTTAGGATAAAAAGTTTTTTAAAAAGTCACTTCTTTCCTATGAAGGCTAGAGCTAGTAATTAGAGTTGTGATTTCTTTTTCACCATAAGACCAATCATTTTTATTTCTTTTCCCCTATATTAAAACATAAGCTGAGGCCAGCAAAAAACTGTGATTGGGTCACTGATTAAATGTCAGACATCTGCTTGCCAAGTAGAGTTGAGGGCTAACTAGTTGAAGAAAATAAAATCGTTAAGTGATATTTGTGACAATACATATCAAAGAGATGAGGGATAAAGATGGTATCTTCACTGTTGGATAGAACTATTTATTTACGTAATGCCATGATTTATGGAAATAAGTGATTGGGAACGTATAAAACATTAAATAGATTGTGCCAGGAGTTTGGCCTCCAAATGTCTAATTCCTTTAGATATGTGTTAGCACTACCCTGTTGATTAAAGAACAGGAGGTATGAGCACTCAGTGGGTCTAGACACCAGAGAGAGGAGGATTCACCCGCCAGGGGATGCTTCGAAGAAGCAGTCCGTGAGCTAGGAGGACAAACAAGAAAGGGTGACATGGCTTGCCATTGGGGACTGAGGACTGGCTACTGAATTGCATGAATGGAGGACATTGGGAACAGCCCTTTTGGTAGAGTTCTAAGGAGGAAAACCTACTTAGAGTGGATTCAAGAGAGATTTAGAGGAGAAGAAATGGAGGTAACAAGTACAGGCAACTCTTCAAAGAGGTCTGCTCTGAAATGGTGTAGAGAAATGAGACAATAGCTGGCAAGGAAAATGGGATCAACAAGAGTGGATGTAGTGAAGATGATGACAGCGAAGAGGAAAGGTTTGACATAGTGGACTGGAAGTCACCTAATAACACGATAACGTCCATGTTTTCATTTTGTATTCTCAGCACATGAGTAAATTATTTTTTAATCCTGTTTCCTCCATGTCAAAATATGGCTTAATTTCTACCAATAGCATTGGCTGACTGTAGTCAATTATGATTATGAGTTGTAAGTGACTATTGCATTTCTTCATTATGCAGCATTTATACTAACAGGCAATGCCAAAGGCACAGAGATCTTTTGACTATCATGAAAATATAGTGTTTGTTCCAAGATCTATCAACCAAGACCAGCTTACCAAGCCCTGTATTCACGAGCGGTATCTTTATCTAATCCTCACCAAGGCAATTTAGGACTATGTAGAACAGCAAACCTTACTCCTCAAAGCTGATTCTCAGTCTCCAATCCCCAGAGGGAGGGGACAGAAAGTGTTCTCTTTCAGCTATCATTCCAGGAGTCCGTGGATATATTCCGGAGTCTCCATCTTACGTCCATGACATTTATGGATAAATTTATACCCCCAAACTATATGGCAGGATGGAAGTAAATCTAATGAGAGAATATATGAAAAAAACACTGAAATCTCTCCTTCCATTTTCCACATGACCTTGGATAAAGTTTTTGGTTATCATCTATCAACTCAGTGCCTCTTCTTTGGATGTGAAGATGATGGTATTAGCTACCAGAAATATTTTCCAAGGGCACCCTGCACCTTAAATGTTCTAATTATCCTTCTTCAAGCCAGCGTCGGTGCTGGTTATTAAACAGTTTTATAATCCTCACTGGTCTGAATTTTTTTCAATGCAGTCCTTTAAATTATTTTTCTGCAGTGATAAATCTTTCACAAAGCATTTAATTCTATGCACACACAAAGAGAAATACCACTGTTTATTCATGAATTCTACTGAACAAAAGCTATTTGTTTCATGTTCATGCTGTAAATATCAGAAATTTATGGATAATGGTTTCCTAAGAAATAAGCACTATACGCTCTGAAATGACTGGCAGTTCTATTATAAGGAATTTTGAACAAGCTCTGAGGCAGAGGCTACTGGAGAATAATTTATACACTTTGCTGACTGTAAAGGGGTTGTGCAGTGAAATATTAGAAACTTACTTGTTCTTAACATGCCATGATAGTCATGATTGTACTCTGGAGTTTTTCTATTTATAAAATAAGCATATTTAGAGTTATCTATTTGGTGATTAGCTATAATATATTTTCCTAATTAAGGAAAATCCATCCAATTAAGGAAAGTCCATACCACAGAGTCCTCTGAAAGCCATTTTTAAGTGTCAAAAGTAAAAATAATCAATTTCAACCAAGGTTCAATGATATCACCCAGTTAATAATTTAAACATAATCACCAAAATACAAATTTCAGTTAGCTTGGACATTCATAAAACAGTGCTTTCTTTGCCAGTTGAAAGAACACATCTCTGCATTTTGCCAAATTTTATTTTGAAATTCTACATTTGCCTAACTACCTCTGTTTCCTACCCCCTCTTTTACATTAATCACAGACTCCTCCAACCCAGGGTTTTAATTGATAGAACGAATTGACCAGTGAACTTTGCATTCAACACACTGGCTGATTAAAAAATCAACACATCATTAGTGATGCAATTTGTATTTTGATTAGCATTCTCATCATAGATTTGCTGTCCTGTTACTGACTGGTTTAATCAACTCTCCTTGGTTTGGACCACTATGGACTGTGGGCAGTGAGAAGTACGTCTGCATGAAGATCCCCCTTGCTATTTATTATACCCCTTTGTTCATCAAAGGGACCGAAAGCCTGGCAAGTTCTAATTAATGACCATTATAAATGGGTGACTAAGACATTATATAAGCCATTCTGTTTTAATGTCCCGAAACCATAACTGTAATTAAGTGAGAGGCTTTTCTCAGCAGGGTGAGTACTATAGCCATCAAAACCAGCCCAGTTAGTTTATTACTAAGTTGTTTCTTTCCCTAGACCAGTCACGTTGAGGCTGTATATTTCCTTTCTCAGTGTTGAGTCTCTCCACTGAGCTTTGCTTAGATGTGAAAGGTAAAATAAAGCATTTCCAAAAGTCCAAACAATGCTTTTAAAACTTCAAAATCCATCCACATAGAAACTTTTGATTGATCTGTTATACCTTGTAACCTACACATGTAGGCAGAGTCCTTTCTAGAGACCCTAATCAACTTGCCACCAGCCTATCAGCATCCTCAAATGCACATTCTTGGTACTAGCTCATAGACATTGTTTTAGGGGAGCATACCAGTGATTTGCATGTCTATAGTCCTGTAACACGTGAACATATGCAGGGAAGGTTTTTCTTCAGAAGCAATTGGCTTTTCATTCCAATTCACAGAATGGTACAGTAATCATCTTGCAAATGTTGTAGGTTTGTTTGCCAAAATCTGTTAAATGATCATTTTGCTAAAAGAACAATTTCTGAGCATTTTTAAAGTTATAGTTTTATACTTGACTCCTCCTTGGTCTCTGTTGTTTATAAACAAATGTAGATTTATATCATTTAATACATATCATTATAGACAATTCATAAAATACAAAAAAGTAAAAGACAATATTAATAGTTCCACAATCCAAAGAAGATAACCATTAACATTTGGATGTACTTTTGTGGATTTTTCTTTCCTGTTGCAATATAGTTAATCATTTTTATTTGTTTTTATCAGAAATTGTATAACACTTTTTATGGAAATTCTCTGTTACCTGATTTATTCCCTCATAGTGTGTGTGTGGTTTGTGTGATATATAAGAAGAGTGCATGAAATACATCTGAACAGTTTAAAGAATAATTATACTGCAAATACTTCTTGTAACCATCATTTTTGTAAACAACAGTCAGGAACACATAAGGCTCTGATTGCATCCTGTCTTTTACTCCTAAGGATAACCACCCTCCTCAATTTTTTGTAATAGTAGTGTCCTACCTCTGCATCCTTAAAAATATAGCTTATTTTTCCTGTTTTTGAACTGTGTATAAATGGAATTATAGGTATTCTTTTTCAAATTTCTCCTTTTGTTCAAATCTACATTGGTGAGATTCATCCAGGTTTTTTAATCTATCTGTAGTTATTTATCTTTACTACTGTTTAGTTGTCTATTGAACAAGTGTGCAATAATTTTTATGTTCATCTGAATCTTAATAGGCATTTGTGATAATTCTAATTTAAGACTCTTGTTATGATGTGAATAATTCTGGACGTGTCCCTTGGGAAATATATGCAATTGCTTTTCCTAGTATGAATACCTATGAGTGGAATTGCTGGGGCATTGATATGTTAAATTTCACTAGATAACGTCAAACTGTTTTCCAAAGAGGTTGTGCCAATTGATACTGGCAGCCAGCAGTTCCACATCCTCACCAACATTTGCTATTATCAGATTTTTAAAAATATTTTGAGAAGCTAATGTGTTTGTAATTTTACTTCAAAATATTAACTTGCAGTTCTCTAATCACTAATGAGTTCAAGCACATTTCTATATCACATTATATTAGCCACTTGGATTTTCTTTTGGTGAAATACATCTTCAGGTCGTCTACGCATTTTTTCTCCATTGTGCTGACTGTATTTTTCATGTTTATTTATAGGAGTTCTTTATTTATTCTGTATAGTAGTCCTTTACCACATATATGGGTAGTAAATATTTTTTCCAGTTCTGTGGCTAGGCTTTCACTCTTTTCATGGTGTCCTTTGATGAAGTGAATTTATTAATTTTAATGAATTTGAATTAAGCAATCTATTCCTTTGTGGTTTGTGCTTTCAATGTTCTATTTATGAAAGCCTTTCTACTCCAAGTTTATAAATATACCATCCTATATAATTTCTCTAAAAGCTTTGTAGTTTTGCCTTTCATGTCTGAATAGAACAGTTTTGCCTCTCATGTCTGAATAGAATAGTATTATCAAGTACGAGCTAGAGATATAATTTCATGTACTTTCTAGATGAGTATCCAATTGTCTCATTGAAACTTGCTAAGAAGTCTGCTCTTGCTCCTTGCCACCTTTCTTTATGTAGCAGATGTCTGTGTACCTGTAGGTCTGATAGTGGGATATTTATTTAAATTTGTGTGTCAAGTCTTTTTGCCTTTGATTTTTACATCTGACAGTATAGGTTTTCTCTTCAATGCAGTTTTCTTTTTTGGGGGAAGGATACTTATATTCTGAGTTTGCTCCAGCTTCTGCACTGCCCTTGCCAGCATAACAATTGTGGCATGTTATCCTAGAACTGGTTTATTACACTTGTCTAGCAGTCTCTAGGACAAAAACACAGGCAATGGCAAAACAAAAACTTCAAAAATAATGTTTCTATTAAATTGTTGAAGTAAGCTTTGGAAAAATTGGCCTTTAGGTGGATTGAGTTTCACTGGTGTCCCTTTCCCAGCCTTCCAATGGCCTAGGTCCTCCTGCAGTTATATTCCTAATGTGATGCCTGGCCATGAGGATTTCCTTGCTATCAGCTTGAAAAAGGCCTGACTGACCCACACACTGAACCAGTGAGTAACTTGTCCTCATATACATCCTGTTAATGAGTATATTTGAACTGTGGGGAATGTGACTACTTAGTTAAAAAATAACACACTCTGAACTCTCTCTCAAATTTAAGGGCTCTAACTATAAATATGTATCTGAAAATAAAGAGTAAAACTGAGAACAGCTGATTGGTGTAGCCTCATAATCCATAATTCAGATTATGAGATGTAGGGAACTAGCAAGAGATGATTAAAACCAGCCACTACAGTGAAAGTTCCTTGAGGTCATCTCAAGTTCACCACTATATTCCCAATGTCTAGAACAATGTCTGGCACACAATAGAGGCTTAGTTTTATAGAACATGTCTTTATTCATATTTCCAGACAGGGGTCTTCTGTTAGAAAAGATCTCTTCTGCAAAAATCTAATGTCTAGTAAATTCAGAAGAATGTAGTATGTCATCCTTTTCTTTTCCTACATCCAGGGCTTGCCTGATAACAAAAGTAAAGAATGTCTCAAAAGAGACTAGAATCTAACACATTACTTCTCATCCCCTTTGTTCTGAAGCTATGGAAGTCTTCCCTAAAGCGAAAGAAAGGTAGTGAAGATAGCATCCTCATGTGCCCTGCCTCTGGAAGGAACATTTAATAATAGCAAAGATAATGACCATAATAACAACAGGTGCTAGCACTTACAGTGATCACTATGTACCACTGTGGTCTATAATTCATTATATGAAACTCCTCATTTAGTACACAGCAATCCTACGGTGTGCTTTCATTTTCTGTATCTTGCAGATTATGGGGCAAGGGCAAGGAAAGGTTAAGTGATTTATCCTGGGTCATCCATTTAAGTAAGAGCCACCTAGAGTGAATACCCTGATAGGATGGTGCTACAGTGTTTGCTCTTAGTAGCTATTTTACGCCACATTTAGGCAAGCCAGTTCTAATCCACCACCAACCCTATGCATTACATACACACAAAGACACCAATTATTATGAGAATCCGGGATTGATTTTGGGGAGAGGTGTACATTTTATTTCCTCTCTGGATTTTTGCCTTATTTCTTTACTTAAGTTCAAGTTCTGTCACCTTGAGACATTGGAGAGAATTAAAGAGCAAAAGGACACCCACATGTGTTGGCTGTTTAAGGCCATTAAATGATGACTAGAACATCACTTTCAAGGAGCAGTCTATGGTCAGGAAAAGAGACACAAGAGCCAAGTATTATGTATTACTAGTAAATTTGTGTTAAAATAGAGATGTATACAGAGTGCTGCAGTAACATATGGAAGGAATACTTAACCCTGGTAAGGGTGGGAGAGAGGGGCAGAAATGTCAGACAAATTTTGCCCAGCATGTTTTAAAGGCTAAATAGAAGTTTGACATGTGAGAAAGTAGGATGTTAGTGTCAGTGCTCTTTGCAAAGGTATCAAGCTTTAGGGGAGATTGGCATGCTGGATGGAGCTGGCAGGGTTATATTACAGGTATGACCGAAGACAAAAGAGTAAGATGGATGATACAGAGTCGATCTAGAGTCAGCAGACTGGAGTTCTGCAGAGCTTAAAGTCATTTTCTAAGGTTCAAACTATCTTCCATTATCCAAATGCGTCACCATAACTGATGAAGGTCAAAAAGGCAGACACAAGGAGAGGTTAAATAACTCGTCCTGGGTCACCCAGTTAGTAAGATTTTATGTGAGTGAAATAAATTTCCTGGGAAATAGATAAGGCATTAGGAAAGATAGAAAATTCTTTGTGAGGTATTTTTCTGACACATACATAACCATGGTATTTAGTTCCCTAGATGTAGAATGAATAATTCAGATGCTTTCAGAAAAATCATCGTCAACAGGATGCTTTAAACCTATTTCTTGTTCCTTTTATATTATTCCTGGGATATGTATCTATATGTAAAAATTCCCTTTAATTACTTAATTAATTAACTGACATGCATTTGTAAGTGTTTCATTTACTATACACCTGCCTTTTCTGAGAGGCAAACAAATACATCCAATTCTACTAGTGTTTCATAATGTTCTTGATTATGATAGCAAAATAACTCAGTTCTGAGAAAATATACCAATAACTATCTTAGATTTCAGAAACAATAAAATTGAGAATTTTAACTGAACAATTTGAGTTTTTTAATTGAAATATTTGTGCATAAAAGCCCATGATGTCACCATTAATGGTAAATTTGTCTGACTCATAGTGAATATGGGGGAATTGTTTTAATAAAGATGAATTGATTTTAATAAAGACTAAAATTCCTTTAATTTAATTTAACAGAAACCACAGTAATAGCAGGTTTTTCTAGAAGAAATGCAAGAGTCAATTTTTCCAGAAGTTCCATGCCAGATTTCAACACTTTGCATGAGAAATCAGAGGGACATTGTCAACATGCTCTATTTCATTTGGAATAGTTTTAACTTTTGGTAGTCAGCTCAATAAATGGAATTGACTACTTTTAACCTAGGATAATGGCATGTTTCACCAGGATATGCCACTGGTTAAGTCATTATTTCTTTTTTGTATTGGAAGGACTTGATGAAAAATTTCAGTGTATGTTTCATATACATATATTTGCTTGTTTGTTACTTAAGAGTGTTACAGAATTAATTTAATGAATAAACTGACTACCCAGGCCCCATCTCTACTATTTTGCCATGAAAAGAGGAAATCATTTTGACCTCAGCACTATAGTCAGAGGATGAATAAATGTAGACCATATATCCTCCCATGTCCTCATTGGAACGTCCCAAGTCCTCACATTTATTTAATATGTCTTTATTCAACACCTATTATGGGCTCTAAACTATATAAAACCTTTGAGGAGATGTGTATTTATAAGAGATACAGTACCTGGGCTCTAAAGTACCTAGCCCTTACAGCCATTTACTAGCTTAAACTTAACTTATCTGAGCCTCTCTATTAAATGAGAGTCATAATAATTACATGTATAACTATTGTGGAGACTAAATAAAATATCACTAATAGCACTGACACATTGTAGATGCTCAATACCTATTGGTTTCTCATTTTCTATAAGTCATGAGTTTTGAGTCATATTGGAAATAACTATATCCACAGTCAGACAAGAATTCAAAGGACTCCAGGGCAAGTAATGTATGTATGGCATAATTCATTGTGAGGAGCATTAGGAAGGGAAGGTGGGTCACCGATATTAATAGAGTTGCTATTTCTTGAATTTGAGATGATCAGGTGAGGCTTCATGAAGTTGGCAAAATTTGAGTTTGGCCTTAAGGTAGGCTAATCCAAGTGTGTACAGTAGAAAAGAGATGGACGTTCTGGTTGAGTAAAGATTATGAGCAGCACGTTGGGTTAGGACCACAGATGTCACTTATAAGTGATCTAAGAGTAGAATAATTTGACTAAAACAGATAATTTAGGTAGATAAATGGGGGACAGATGCCATTTTAAAGTTAAACAAAGATGAGTTTGTGGAAGTTAAAAATGTGTTATTTAGGTAATGAAAGTCATGAGAGATTTGAGTTGAGGCTGGTAGGTTATCCCTCCCCTTCTCCTCTCCCATTTCCCCCTCCCCCCTCTTCTTCAAGTCAAGCCATTGTTCTCAGTCTAGTTGTGGAGGACGCAGCTCACTAGCCCATGTTGGTATTATGAGCATTGTGCTCTAAGCCGGTCAGTCGCTGGCCACACACGGCAGCCCAGCTCCAGGTCCAGCCATTGTTCACAATCTAGCTGTAGAGGGCTCAGCTCACTGGCCCAGGTGGGAATCGAACCGGCAACTCCGGTGTTAGGAGCACAGAACTCCAACCACTTGAGCCACCCGGCCGCCGGAGGCTGGTGTTTTTAAGAAAAAGAAATCAGAGAATTTATAGGATTAGGAAGAGAGCCAGTTGGGACAGTGCCATTGAAGCTGAGGGAGGAAAAAAATTAAGAAAGATGACATATTTCACAGCATTTAATGATAATGATAGGTGTATGTGGGGACAGAGCCAGGAGTGCAGTTTCCAAGCTCTTAGCCTCACATGGAAAGGTGCTGGCTCAGGTAGTAAATGGCCATTAACTGTGATTGGATGGCCATCAGCTGTAAGCAGTGAGCCATTGACCAATAATATAACTGCACTGGCTACACTAGCAGAAAATGGGGGCTAGCAAGAAGATGGTGGCTGGCAAGTGCGATCTGCAGTTAGCACAGCGGAGTGCAGGTTGCAGATTGTGGATTGCAAAGAAGTGGATGGCAGGTTGCAGATAGTTTGGTTCCTGCTTCCTGTGTCTCCAACCCAGCCACCAGCGAGACTATAGTGGTATGACTCCCCCACCTATGGCTCCGTGGGTGTTCCTTTTTGGCCTAGCCACATCCTGTGTTCTTATGTGGGGAGCTGGAGCTGAGACCCCGCCTGACGTCCCGCATGGCAATGTAGAAAATGAGAATCAGAGAATTGAAAGCTCACTGATAAACTTTCAATCAGCAGTTCAACAAAGTAGAAAGGAATCAGCAAAGTAGAAAGGTAATATCAATTAGGTTATAGATAATAGCATTTATAGGAAGAAAGAAGGCACAAAATGACACAAAGTTTTGTCTTATACACATTATCTGTAAACAAATAATAAGTTTATTATGGAAAAAAGAAATAGAGCATTCAGGAGGATGGTTAGGGTGCGGTTGGGAAGGTGTACAGAATCCCAAAAGCTGAAGCACATTCAGTAGAACCACCTATTTGATGTGTCACAGGAAGTGAATTTCAGGGTCAAAAAGAGGATGTCAGGTCCTAGGACTGAAGTTTGAAAGAAATAAATGCTTTCTCAAGGAGAGGAAGAGACCCATCAACTCCAGTATTACATAAGAGACTTGAGCTTGGGAAGTCTCAGCCAACATTGTTTATGGTGTTGCTCTGTATAAACACTTCAGTACCTGAATGAAGGACAAATTGCATACAGATGACATATTTGGTAGAAACACTGGTTGAAAGGTTAATGCAAATCTAGGCCAAAAATGGAAGAATTTTGAGCTATGGTAGTAGCTCTATGATCAGAGAGAATCAAATCAATAATATATTTAGGATGAATGTGGCTTTGTAATAAACTGAGTATGAGGGTGAGAGATTAGTTGAAAGGAGATCTCTATACATATTTATTAGGTACTTAACCTATTAATCAGTCTCGCAAGAGAAGGAGTAAGTTCGCCTGTATTAGTTGGAAGCAAGAGGATGAATTAAGTTTTGATGATGAGTCAGAAGTACTTTCAAAACAAACACTAAGTGGGAATTGCCCTGTCATAACTAAAAATATTAATTTTTGGAGAGAGACAGAGGAAAAGTGAGAGAGAGGAGTTCAAATCTAGATTTGGAAGTCATCAGCTTATAAAAGCAATCTCTAGCCAGAGAAAGCGGTATCCCGTAAGAAAAGAACCAGTATCAGACACATTTAAAGAAGACATAGAAAAGGTACACAGAGATGCAAAAAATGAGCCAGCTGAAAAAAGGTAACCTCACATAAGCCAAGAGACAGGAAGATTCAGGACAAAAGACCTGGACATACGAGGTCAGACAATTAAGTTCGCAAACTTACCCTAGAAAAAGTGTTACATATCTCATTGCTGAATGTCACTATGGTCAGCTTCGAAGTACTCACCTTAGGAAGCTATGCACTGATGATGCCAGTGGCTTGTCCACCCTTCAAAGAAATTATGGAACTCTTTTTCTGGATGGCCATCAGAGCTATCATCGTATTACCCTTGAGGTCCTGAATGTCATCAAAATGTCTTTCTTTCAATATTTCCTTTATCTTTGGGTAAAGAAAGAAGTCATGGGGGACCAGATCAGGTGAGTAGAGACAGTGTTCCAATGCAGTTATTTGTTCACTAGCTAAAAACTCCCTCACAGACAGTGCCTTGTGAGCTGGTGCATTGTCCTGATGCAAGAACCATGAATTGTTGGCGAAAGTTCAGGTGGTCTAACTTTTCCACACAGCCTTTTCAGCACTTCCAAATAGTAAACTTGGTTAACTGTTTGTCCAGTTGGTACAAATTCATAATGAATGATCCCTCTGATATCAAAAAAGGTTAGCAACAGCATTGCAACAAAGTTTGCAAACTTAATTGTTAGACCTCGTATAAGGCAAATTGGGATGATAAATTACCCATTGAAGTTAATAAGAACATTTTCCATTCAATAGTGAGTGTAGAAACTAGATTGCAAAGAGATGAAGAGAAGTGAAAACAAACATTAGAAATTTAGCATAGACTCCTTTGTAAAACAAAATATCAGAAGTTTATTAAGAAACTATGAGGTTCCAGTTTACAATGGACAGCAGTAGTGGGCTAAGGCTGCCTTGTTTTTCAGTAAGAAATAAAGGATTGAAAACAGGAGAAAATAAATTACATGATGGAGATGACAGAAGGATAGAAATGGCACAAGGGAAAGGCAAAACTGAAGGAAGTTAAAGACAGATTTGGGAATCTGAAATTATCCCTCTCTTTTACTTTCTGCCTTCAAGGACAGATGTAAAGTTGTCATAATAATGGCATTATATTTCAAGAGCTTATTATACTACCTGACACAAAGTAAACATTCAATTTCTCTATTAGTCAAGATATGGAAACTGCAGTAAACAGCTTAATAATTTCAGTAGCTTATCATAACAAAGTCTATTTCCCTTCAAGGTGTGAGAGCTGTGCTCCATGCAGTTATTCAGGGTCCTATGGTCTTTCCAGCTAGTGCGCTGTCATCTCCCAGGATCTTTGTACAATCCAATGGATCCTCTATGACCAGCCATCAGACAAGGAAAGAGTGTGGAAGAACACATGGGAGAATAATTGTAAGGATTGAAAATGCTATTTGTGGTCTTTGTCCCTGTCCCATTAACCAGTGAGTCATATGATTCCTCCTACCAGCAACAGAGGCTGGGACATGTATCTAGCTGGGGCCCTAGAGGAAAAGAAGCAAGTTTTTTTTTTTTTAAATTATTATTATTATTATTATTATTATTATTATTATTATTTTATTGGGGAAGGGGAACAGGACTTTATTGGGGAACAGTGTGTACTTCCAGGTCTTTGACAAGTCAAGTTGTTGTTCTTTCAATCTTAGTTGTGGAGGGTGCAGCTCAGCTCCAGGTCCAGTTGCCATTGCTAGTTGCAGAGGGCACAGCCCACCATCCCTTGTGGGAGTCAAGTCGAACCAGCAACCTTGTGGTTGAGAGGACGTGCTCCAACCAAATGAGCCATCCGGGAGCTCAGCGACAGCTCAGCTCAAGGTGCCATGTTCAATCTTAGTTGCAGGGGAGCCCACCATCCCTTGTGGGAGTCGAGGAGTCGAACAGGCAACCGTGTGGTTCCCACTGGCCCATGTGGGAATCGACCGGCAGCCTTTGGTGTTAAGAGCGCGGAGCTCCAACTGTGTGAGCCACCGGGCTGGCCCAAGAAACAAGTTTTGATAAAAACAATAGCAGTTACTTTAATTGCCATTATGATTACCATTATTGTTATCTATAGTAGAGTCAGTCAAATTAATTCCCTGCAAAATGGAGATGAGATAAAAGAAGTTTTAATGGACATTACGGGTGGGAAAGTTAGACCCATGAACATGCCAAAAACAAACCTTAGGAAGCTAAGGAAGAAGCACTGCTATCCTGATAAGAATAGCAAACACTAGGAAGAGATGCGAGAACATCAAAACCCAAAACTTACACTTCTTGTCCAGACCGCCCCCACATTTCTGACATATAGACAGTTGCTATTCTACCTTTCCATCTGGGTGTCTATAGGTATCTCAAACTTAAAACAGCCCAAATTAGGTAAACTGATCTCACCCACCTGAATTTATCTGGAGCCTTTTTTTTAATTCCAATTGATGGTAATGCCTTTCTTCCAGGTATTCAAATCAAAAGTCTTAAAGTCATTCTTGATTTCTCTCTTACTCTCATATCCAATAACCAGTCAATCAGGAAATCCTGTTGGCTCAATCTTCAAAATATATTTATAATTTGATCAATTTTTGCCACCTCCACTGCTGCCATATTGTCCTAAGCTACTATCATCTTCTGCCTTTGCCATCTCTCTTTCCCCACGGTTTCTTTTCACGTGATTATGCCACACTTCTACGCAGAATTCTCCATGGCTCCTACCCTCGTCAAAATAACTGCCTTAAATCTCAGCTCTCAAATTCTGTTCCCTCTTGTTTGCATTGTGCTTCAAATTCTGGCCTCCTTGCTGTTCCTCACACGTATCAGATGTATTTCTGCTTCAGGGCCCTGGTTCTGGATGTTTTCATAGAATGAAATCCTTTATCCCCAGATACCCACATGAGTAACTCTCTCACCTGCTTCAAATCTTTGTTCACATGTCACATTTTGAAGGGTCTTACCCTAGGCATCATATTTAAGAAAACAGCGCCCCCCCCTCCACTAACTCCCCAATCCCTTAGCCTGCTTTATTTCTTCATTTCCCACAGCACTTTTCACTCTGACACACAGTATATAAGTTACCTATATACGATATCTATTGTTTAGTCCCACTTCCTCACTAGAATTTTAAACTCCATGAGGTGAGGAATCTGCTTTTTGTTCAGTGACATATCATAAATTCCTAGAATATCATCTGGTACATCTGGTTCAGCAGGTACTTGTTAAAGGAATGAATGAAGCAGTTAATGAATACACTGATTAATAATTAATTGATTTTGCCTTGATCCCCCCATACCTCCTACATTGCCTGACTAATAGCGACTTTTTTCTATACTTTGCAAATTATTTTGATAATAGTCTGGACGCCAGACTACTGGTAGCAACTGGGTTTTAATTTGGCACTTTGGAAAGGACAGAGTTACTTTTTTTTTTTCATGAATTAGTGATTTATTCTTTTCACTTTGTCAGTATAAATATTCTGTTTCAAAATGTGTCTGAAAACTCACAGGCCAGCAAATGGTTGGGAGTGGAGAGCATGCATCTCTTATAGCTACAGTGATTTTCTATCTCTGACTCATCTGAAAAGCTTTAATTGAGTATTTATTCTTATGCGGCAAGATCCAAAAAATCTTAACTGTCATTAAGCTGTCTACAGAAGCAAAACGAAATGGAGAATTAAGGCAATTATCAGGATGATATGAACCATAGAAAACATGTTTCCCTCCATCTGGATGTTTCTGGAGAACTTATTTTTGACCTAAATTATCTGAGTAATCCCCTCTTCAGTTTTCATTTCATTTTGCACAGATAGATAGTAATTTAGTGTAGAGAGGGAACAGCCCATAATATAGGATATCAGTGTGAGAAGAAACTCACTAACTAGGGTGTGTTTGGCTGTGTATTCTATTTTTACTAAATTTTGTTGCCAGAGGAAATAGAAAACTGAAATAAAATTAAGACAATAAGAAATTTTTGAAAATTAACAACTGGTTTGCTGAAGATGTGCTTTGACATCTGCCTACTTTTTGATATTAATTAAAACAACTCTCCAGTTTCAATCTCATTTAGCTCCTGTTTAGGCTGTAACTTTAGCCAATAGGTAAATAAAACAGGATATTAATCATCATGCATTCATTCCAATGCAAATGTAGATACAATTGGCAGAAATGTGGGCTGTTTCAGGTTTACATAAAAAGCCAGCTCCCTAGGGTACGTCCAGTGTGTGATAATGAGGAATTTGAATGTACGTTCCTCTGCTGTTTTTATGTACCTTAAGTGCTTTGTCCAGTCAGTTGTATTTGTTTGATATTTTCATTCCCTTTCCCCAAAGATATATTTCCAAATAAGATTATTTATTAACTTTCACATTTGCTATTCAGATAACTCCACCATCACCAACTTAAATGGTGAGCAGAGGAGAACTTTTGCAAAGAAGTTGAAATGCTGCCCCTGCTGAGAAACAGGGGCCTCTGTGGCTAATCAGACCCGCTTCTTTCAAACACATGAGCATATCATTGGAATAAATGACAGAATCCCACAAGGGTCTTAGCTGACATCAGCTGTACAAATATGCACCTCAATTATTTACTTACCTTAAATGCTATCTCTAGTTTGTCTTAAAAAAAACAACAACAACAACAAGAAAAAAACAGCTCTTAGTTCATTGATCTTTTCTATTTTCTTTTTAACCTCTTTTTCATTTGTTCTGTTATGGTCTTTGTTATTTTTTTCTTCTTTTAATTTGAGCTTCATTTGTTCTTCTCTTTCTAGTTCCTTGAGGTGTAAAGTTAGGTTGTTTATTTGAGATCTTTCTAATTTCTTAATGTAGACATTTATCACTGTGAACTTCCCTTTAAGAACTGTGTTTGCTGCATCCCATAAGTTTTGGTATTTTGTATTAATATTTTCATTGATCTTGAGATATAGTTTGACTTCCCCTTTGATTTTATATTTGACCTTTATTTTTTCGGAGAATGACGGTTAATTTTTACATATTGATGGATATTCCAGTTTTCTTCTTGCAATTGATTTCTAGTTCCATGCCATTGTGGTCATAAAAAAAATATATGGTGATGGAAGGAGAACTGACTCTGGGTGATGAACACACAATGGGATTTATAGATGATGTAATACAGAATTGTACACCTGAAATCTATGTAATTTTACTAACAATTGTCACCCCAATAAATTTAATAAAAAAAAATAAAAAAAAATACTTCATATGATTTCAATCTTCTTGTATTTATTAAGACTTATTTTGTGACATAATATATAATCTATCCTGGAGAATGTTCTGGTGTACTTGAAAAGAATCTGTATTCTGCTGCT
Source organism: Rhinolophus sinicus (assembly GCF_036562045.2). Taxonomy (NCBI): domain Eukaryota; kingdom Metazoa; phylum Chordata; class Mammalia; order Chiroptera; family Rhinolophidae; genus Rhinolophus; species Rhinolophus sinicus. The sequence continues at coordinate 52,735,442 of NC_133762.1, forward strand.
GTTGAATGGATTGTTCCATATTTGTCTATTAGGTTTATCTGCTCTAATGTGTAGTTTAACTCCAGTGGTTCCTTATTGATTTTCTGTGTGAATGATCTACTGAGTTTTGAAAACGGGGTATCAAATTCACCTTCTATTGCATTGCTGTCTATTTCTTCTTTCAGATATGTTTATATTTGCATTATATATTTAGGTGCTCCTATATTTGATGCATAAATATTTACAAATGTTATATCCTCTTGTTTGATTGACTCATTTATCATTATATAACAACTTTATCTCTTACTACAGTGTTTATCTTAAAGTCTATTTCCATCCCTTTATCTTTTGTCTGTGTGTTTCCTTAAAGCTGAAGTGAGTTTCTTATAAGCAGCACACATTGGTCTTAATTTTTATGCAGTTTTTTATCTAAATATTATTATCCAAATTCTATTTATCCATCTTTTATCCAAAAAAAAATATCCAATTTTTTTTTTATCTTATATCTTTTGTTTGGGAAATTTTGTTCATTACATTCAAAGTAATTATTCATAGGCATGGACTTACCTTTGCCATTTTGTCAAGTGTTTTCTATTTTGATTGTAATTCCGTTGTTTCTTTCTTCTTCTCTTGTTCTCTTCCTTTGTAATTTGATGACTTTCTGTAGTGGTATGCTTAGATTCTTTTGTCTTTATATTTTTGGTATGTACTGTAGGTGTTTGCTTTGTGGTTACTATGAGGTTTACATAACATATTTTATATTTAAAACAGTCTATTTTAAGCTGATAATAACTTTGAATGTATTCAAAAGCTCTACATTTATACACCCTCACACATTGCATATTTTTGATGTCACACTTTAAATCTTTTTACTTTGAGTGTCCATTGACAAATTATTATAGATGTAATTATTTTTAATACTTTTTTCTTCTAACTTTTGTAGTAGACTTATAAGTGATATAAGCACCATCACTACAACAATAGAGCATTCTGAATTTAACAATATAATTATATTTACCAGTGATTTTCACAATTTTATGTTTTCTTGTTACTAATTAATATCCTTTCATCTTAGCTTGAAGAACTTCCCTTAAATTTTTTGTAAGGCCAGACTAATGGTAATGAACTTCAGCTTTTGCTTGTCTGATAAACTTTTATCTCTCTTTCAATTCTGAAGGACAAGTTTTCCAGGTAGAGTATTCCTGGTTGGCAGTTCTTTTCTTTCAGTATTTTTAAATGTATCATAACATTCTTTTCTGGCCTCAGAAGTTTCTACTGTAAATCTCTTGATAGTCTTTTGGGGGTTCTCTTGTACATAACAAGTTGCTTTTCCCTTGATGATTTTAAGACTCTCTTTTAGTCTTTATATTTTCACAGTTTAATTTTAATGTGTCTCAGTGTAGGTTTTTTGGATTCTTCATGTTTTCTAACTCTAAGCTTCCTGGATCTGGATGTCTATTTCTTTCCCCAGGTTAGTGAAGTTTTTAGCCATTATTTGAATAAGATTTCGGCCCTGTTCTTTTCTCCTTTTGGGACCCCTTTATATGTATATCAATCCACTTGATGGTTTCTGATAAACCCCTTCATCTATATTTACCTTTTTTTATTCTTTCTTCTTGTTGCTCCTCTGATTAGATGAATTCTACAGCTCTGTCTTCAAGTTTGCTGATCCCACTTCTGCTTGATTTAATATGTTATTGAACCCTTCTATTGATTTTTTTTTTAGTTCAATTATTGTATGCTTCAGCTTTGTCATTTCTGTTTGTTACTTTTTAATATTTTCTGTCTTTTTGTTGAAATTCTCACTTTGTTCATATATTGTTTTTCTGATCTCTTAAGCATTTTTTGTAACCATTATTTTGAATTGTCTCTCAGGTAACGTACTTGGCTCTGTTTTATTAAAATCTCTTTTTGGAGTTTTATCTTGTCCTTTTGTTTGGAACATATTCTTATGTGTGTTCAGTTTTCTTAAATCTGTGTGCTGGTTTCTGTTTAGTAGCTAAAACAGCCACATCTCCCAGTCTTGACAGAGTGGTCTTGTGTTGGAGATACAGCTCATCAATCAGCCCAGCCTGTGCTCTTGGTTGTCTCTCAAACCTTTGTGATTGTTCAAGCTACTTTCTTTGTTTGTAGTGACTCCCAGTAGTTGAGTGTGTGCCAAGACCCATCAATGTCCCAAAGGGAAGGATTGCATTCACCATCTAGATGCAGGCTGTTTGGAAGCTGGTTAGCAGCTGGGAAAGCAAAAATTTGGCCTTTTCCAGGGACAAACTGGGAAGTGGGCACTTTTTACTGTTCCTTCAAAGTAATCCCAGATGTATAGCTCTAGGGGTGAGGGTATTTCTGAGCCTGTTGAAAACTTCTTCTTTGTTTTATACAGTCCTATGGAACTCCTAGCTGATAGCTCTGATGAATACTCATGCCCTGTAATAACTGCTTCTTTGTTTGCTATGGTCTCGTGGGTCTCATGGACACAAATACTGTTGGCGTTCAAAGTTAGATGTTTTGGAGATCCGTCTCTCAGGTAGGTGTCTTAAAAGATGGGACACTACTGTGGGATCCAAACACTTTGCTCCTCAGGGAGAAGCTGTGAGTTGGGGATTCCCTCCTAACTGTATGGTGCTGTGCCATAAGGCTGTGTCTCAGCTTTTCCTATCCATTTCAATGTGATAATTTTCTCATTCTTGATGTGTAGGGCCCACTCAGCTGGTTTCTGAATTTTTTTAGAGGGAATTATTCCATGAGTAACTGTTTATTCACTGTGTCTATGGGGGGAGGGGAGTACAGGAGCCTCCTATGTCATCATCTTTAAAGCCTCTCCTGTAGTGTTCTCTATTATACATCTATTCACATTGATTAATTTAATTTCTGGTCACTGAAATATCGTTAAGCTTTCCTACCTCCAGGCATCTAACCCTATTATTTCCTTTACTTGGAATGCCCCTACCTGCATTTTTACTTAAGCAAATTAATTCACACTTCGTGGTATAGCTCAAAATCTTTCTGAATAAAACTCCCCCTTTAGCATAATAATTCGAATTGCTTCCACATCTCTGAACTCAAGTAGTTTAGATTTTTTTATCCCTTCATTTTTCTTTCTTTACTCTTTTCTCTCTCATTGTTCTTTCTGTATTTTAATTATTTTAATTGTGAAATATAACTTACAGAGAAAAACTGGCATAATCTTAAATTTATAGTTTGGCAAGTAGTGCTAAAATAAACTCCTGTGAAACAGTCCCTGGGAAAAAGAACTAGAACACTGCCAACATCCAAGAAGCCCTCAGGTGTTCTGTCTGTTGACAGCCCTCTTCCTCTCCAACAGAACTACCCTCTTTTCTTTTTATTATATATATATATATATATATATATATATATATATATATATATATGAATCCCTCAACAATGTAGTTTAATTTTTCTCTCTTTTTGAATTTTACATAATTTTGAATTTTGTGTTTTCTATAAAAAAAAGATAAAACTAAACATCCTAAAACACACTAATACGGTAGGTATTTTAGGTCTTTTTGTCCCTCAGTGTTATTTACAATATTTAGCACATAATTAATACCTTTTAGTGTTTTTTAATATCTCTACAGCATCTATATGTACTCCTGATGAACTATTAATTAACTTTTGAATTTGTAATTGTTTGTTTTAACATCTAACATCCTTGAGGGCAATGGTGAATATTAAATTGTTTATAATCCCCTATGTTGACTAACCCAGAGAAAGTACTTTTTTTTTTCCATTTTATTCACTGCTCCCAGACTACTGTTGCTATTATGAAAAAAACAATAAACTTAATACTGAATGATCATGTGTAAGGATTCTCACTCAATCACTCAATAGCCTTTTTTTTTTATTTTCTTCATAATACTTGTTACTATTTGAAATTATATTGTTCCATTATGCACTTATTTTCTATGTTACCACAAAGAGAATGTGAGTTTATAATCCTGAACTTAAGGACAGTACCTGTCACAAAATAGGTGCTTAATGAATATTTAGTGAATTAGGAAATGAATGAATGAGTTAGAGCTTTGTATGAATTGACTTTTTATTGTTGTGTGTTATTTTTAGAACCCTATTTATTTCTCAGCTCCTATACTTCTGGAAGACATTTATTCTGAACTTGGCTAATTCTTTTCTTTCTTAAGAATATAAACTTTCTCTGAAGGCCAAAGATTGGTCTGGAGAATGAATAAGATCAGCTGTTACCTCTGACCCAGGTTTAAAATGTTCTCTTCACAAAATGAGGGATGATTACATCTAGAGCTTGTTTTTATTAAATTCAAACAATAACATGATTAAGTTGCTAATGTTTTTCCACGGTAAAAGTAAGATCTTCATTACTTTGTCATAACATATGGTATATTCATATTTGAAGAGGCAGGAAAATAACACTTGGTAGCTAAAAATTATTCTCTGAATTCTTCAAAGCTATAAATCAGTTGCTTATAGAAGGGTAATATGTTTGCTATTGTCAAAGTTTTGAGAATTTTGTTAAATTAAAACACCATGTTTTTGCCGGGTATAATGCATGTATAATGCACACCCATGTTTTTGGTCCAAACTTTCATGGAAAAAATCTTTTGTTTTAATTTTTTAATTAAAATATTTATTTGTTCACATTTAGGTACTTGGGTTTTTTTTGTATTATAAAGGGATTTGAGATTTATTTTTTAACATACTATGGTACAAGAAATTTTATGTAACAAATAATTACAAAACACAAGAACAGATACAAGGTACAAGAAATTTTATGTAGTGGTAGCAAATGTACAATATCTACATATCATAGAAGGCCACAAACTCTTCATCATTGCAAGCTCATGGTAAGAGTTCTGACAATTAAGTTTGAGAATTCATCCTAGAAAAAGTGCTACATACCTGATTGCTGAATATCACTATGGTCACTTTCGAAGTACTCCCCTTGGGAAGCTATGCACCGACGCCAGTGCCTAGTCCACCCTTCAAAGCAATTTTGAAACTTTTTCTGGAATGGCCATCAGAGCTATCATCGTATTACCCTTGATGTCCTGAATGTCATCAAAATGTCTTATTTTCAATATTCCCTTTATCTTCTGGTAAAGAAATAAGTCATTGGGGCCAGATCAGGTGAGTAAGGAGGTGTTCCAATACAGTTATTTGTTTACTGGCTAAAAACTCCTCCATAGACAGTGCCATGTGAGCTGGTGCATTGTCCTGATGCAAGAACCATGAATTGTTGGCGAAAAGTTCAGGTGATCTAACTTTTTCACACAGCCTTTTCAGTACTTCCAAATAGTAAACTTGGTTAACTGTTTGTCCAGTTGGTACAAATTTATAATGAATAATCCCTCTGATATCAAGAAAAGGGTTAGCAATATTATTGCAACAAGTTCACTAACTTAATTGTCAGACCTCCTAAGTTCGGAAAAACTGATTATTGTATTCCAGAGTATTACTTTGTATGCAAATGTTGTGATTGATTTCTAGAATTACACTTTTAACTCATAAACATAAATTGAAAACATTTATATAGATATGGAATTAGTACTGCCCATGTATACTGCACATCTATTTTTCCCTCACAAATTTGGGCAAAAATGTGCACATTATACATGGCAAAATACAGTATGTTTTCTTGAGGACAAAACAAGAGAAGCTTCTTTTTTATCATTTTCTTAGAATGTCCTGTATATTGTCCCTAGGAATTATCCATTTGGCAAATAGTTATGTTCCTTGAGCATGAATTTCTAAGATATGATGAAAAGATCACATCAATTCCAACTACACACACACACACACACACACACACACACACACAAATACCACAAAGCACAGAAACACACATATGAATTTCTGCTCCAGTGTGTGCAGTCCAGTTACAGATCCTGACCAGTCGTACCAACTTCTGTATCAGAGTATGATTTTGATGGTAGGCGGTGGTCTCACTGATATAAGAAGCTCTTTGGAATTGTATGGTTCCCTCTTAAATTAACAATCTTTGTTTCTGAGCAGAAATAAACTCAAATGTCACTTACTGCATTGAACTTTGCAGCTACTCCTCTATAATGAGGTATTCCATTTTGCTGGGCTCTTGCATGTTTGTTGTTCTAGTCCTTTAGAAGTTTATCTCATCCACAGTATCTCAGAAAAGCTGTTTATCGCATAACTGTTCCTATTTAATTATAGTGTGCATATTGTATCCTTGAAATGTATTGTGCCAACTTTAAATATGGGAGGATGAGCTATGGGAGTGAGATTTGGCTATAGAAAGACTGATTCTGGATTGGACTGGGAAAGGGGGTGTGTATATCACGTGTGTGTTTGTGTGTTTCTCATGTACAAAGAATATATATATGTGTGTGTATCATATATATACACATATATACACAAAGAATATATATGTGTGTATATATATACATTCTTTGTACATGGGAAACACTATAGATATATACATACACACACTATATATACATATATATACAAACATATTCATTTATATATATAAATATATAGTGTATATATCTCCACACTATATATAGTGTATTATATATTGGGGGTGCCAAAAAATGTATACAAGTGGGCACTTAGGTCAACATTGCTCAAACAGTAGTTTACCATAATCCAAAGTGTCTGGACGCTGGTGGTAACCACTTTGAACACCTCTTGTAATTACAGAAATTAAGCATGACTTGTATTCATCTTTTGTTATCAGTATATATTATTACAATTTTAATGTAGTTTTATTTTCTTAAAATGTGTATACTTTTTGGCTCTCTCTCTTTCTCTCCATATCTCTATCTCTATCTCTCTATCTCTCTATCTCTCTATCTCTCTATCTCTCTATCTCTCTATCTCTCTATCTCTCTATCTCTCTCTCTATATATATATATAATTATAGTTGTCATTCAATACTATTCTACTTCAGTCTCAGGTGTGTAACACCATGACCAGGCATCCACACAATTCATGGAATGATTCCGCCTGATAAGTCCAGTATCCATGTGGCACCCTACACAATTTTTACAACATTATTGAATATATTCTCCATACTGTATTTCATATCCCTGTGACTATATTGTGACGATTAATTTGTACTTTCTTACCCCTTCATCTTCTCCCCTATCCCCAAAATCTTACCACCTATCAACCATCAGTTTTTTCTCTGTATCTCTGAGTCTATTTCTGTTTTGTTTGGTCATTTATCTTGTTCTTTAGATTCCACATATAAGTGAGAGCACATGATATTTGTCTTTCTCAGTCTGACTATTTTCAGGTAGCATAATATTCTCTAGGTCCATCAATGTTGTTGCAAATGGTAAGATTTTAGTCTTTTTTGTGGCCAAGTAATATTCTGTTGTATATATGTTCCACTGTTGCTTTATCCAATTGTCTATTGATGGGCAGTTTGGTTGTTTTCATATCTTGGCTATTGTGAATAGCGCTGCAGTAAACATAGGTGAGCATATATTTTAGAGAAGTGGTTTTAAAAGTTAGCCTGCATGAGAATCACCTGGAGAGCTTCTTTATACAAGATTGTTGGCCCACCCCCAGAGTTTCTGATTCAGTAAGACTGAGATGGGTCCCAGGAATTTGCATGTCTAACAAGTTACCAGGGGATATTCATGCCGTTTGTAGATCACACTTTGAAAACTGTTGAACTAGAGTACAAAGAAGCAGCAGTTTATCAAACACAACTCAAAGAAGTTGTTAGCCTTCTTTATGTTTAAATTAAATATCTTTCAGACTATTAATATTTGAATAGTCATTACCTCAAATGAGAAGTTCATTTAAAACTTAAAAACAGCATGCATCAATTGGTTGAATAAGAGCTTTAGCAATGATATAGGTCATTCCTCCCAGTTTCACTTTTTTACCTTTTACTGGCATCTTCTAACCCTTGAGCCTCAGGTTTTGGAACACTTTAAGTGGTTGAATTCAGCATCCCTAGGAAACTAGGAAGCTTCTGATAAAATAATATTCAGTGCTTGTAAAGCATGTGAGCATATGGCTGCTGAGTCATCAGAATTTCCCATGGTGTATTTCAGACATGGGTTGACATAACAACAGTGTGGGGACAGAGCCAGGAGTGCAGTTTCCAGGCTCTCGGTCTCACGTGGAAAGGTGCTGGCTCAGGTAGTAAATGGCCATTAACTGGGATTGGATGGCCATCAGCTGTGGTTAGTTGGCCGTCAGCTGTAACCAGTGAGCCATTGGCCACTAACTGCTGTGGTTACACTAGCAGAAAATGGGGGGGGGGACTAGCAAGAAGATGGGGGCTGGCAAGTGCAGATTGCAGTTAGCACAGCGTAGTGCGGGTTGCGGATTACAGAGAAGTGGACGACAGGTTTCAGATAGTGTGGCTCCTGCTTCCTGTGTCTCCTACTCAGCCGCCAGCGAGACTATAGTAGTATGACTCCCCCATCTATGGCTCCTTGGGTGTTCCTTTTTGGCCTCACTGTGTCCTGCGTTCTTATGTGGGGAGTGGGACCAGAGACCCTGCAGGCCGCCCAGCATGACAAACAGTCATAAGTTTATAGCACAAAGCAATATTTTAAACTGAAACAACAACCTCAAATGTGAAAGCAAAGATAAATTTAGAATTCAGGATTGAGGCGAACAGTCAGAATGTGAACTATAGAGAGATGCTTATTGGATAGCTACCAAAAATAAGAAGACTTTACACATTAGATCATGCTAACTTTTTCCATCACTGAAAGCCCATATGCCTTTGCCCTAGAATATGCTTTACCTTCTGATTCCTCTACGAAGGTGTTGTGCAGGGCGTCCGGCGGGGTCTCTGCTCCCGCTCCCCACATAAGAACGCAGGACATGGTGAGGCCAAAAAGGAACACCCACAGAGCCATAGGTAGGGAAGTCATACCACTATAGTCTCACTGGAGGCTGGATTTACATGACGTGTGACCTGCTGTCCACTTTTCTGCCTGCCAACTGACCAACTCCACTCGACTGGACTCACCAACCAGCGCAGCCACTGCACTTATATTAGTGGCCAATTGGCTAACTGACTACAGCTGACGGCCAACTAGCCACAGCTGACGGCCATCTACTCCCCAAGCCAGCACCTTTCCACGTGAGGCTGAGAGCCTGGAAACTGCTCTCTGGCCTCTGTCCCCACAGAAGCTTTCAAAAATCTCACAGGCAAAGTTAGTTCTTTTCCTATGTTTGTCTTATGCATGTTTTCATGCATAACAGAAAACAATATTGTACAATGACTGTTGGCATATCTGTTTCCCACTAAACTGGAATATGCTTGATGGCAGAGACAGTCTCTATTTTCATCTTTGATTATCATGCACCCACATTGTGCCTGTGGATATATTATTGCTCAATAATAATAATAATAATAATAATAATAATAATATGGCTCAATAAATACTTTTTCAATGAAAAGCCCTTCAAAAGCAAAGATCTTACCTTGTCCATTAGTCAGCATGTCTTCCCAGCACCAGGTAGAGTGCCTCATACTGAACTGATGGAATTAAATGGAAGAGCACAATGGGAAACTAACCTGGAGGGGAAAACAAACAAACAAAAAAGACATTTGTGGGAAAAAATAAATCCCCAAAGCAGGTATGATCTTATTCCCTGTTGAACCTCTCTGTGAAAAAGCAGATGAAACTATCTGCTCTTCGTCCGATATAGAATAGATGGTAGCTCAGATTGCAAAGAGCTGTTCTTGTTATGCCACCTTTGTCCCCTTGCCACCATCTCCACATACCATCTCTGCCCTTGGTCAGTGCATTTTGTGTCGTTGTTCTTTATTAACCGTTGCTACTACTTAAAGCCACCACCTCACATCACGCTGGTACCATGGGATGCAAATTGCCAGCCCCAACACAAACCCTGTCTCTGAAGAGGTACTTGTTTGGCAGAGTGAAAACACGGAGTAACGAGATGCCATCTGCATTTCTTACTACATAGCTCAATTAGTTGATTGATTTGTAACACTTTAAAAAACATTTTCTAGGGAAAGCAAATTAGAAGAGTGTTTTATAATGTATTCAGTTTAATTAAAACTGCACTAAGTGGAGTCCTTTGCTTGTTGGTTTCAGAAAAAAATTTCACAAGTCACATACCATATTGATTTTTAACCCCCAAGCAGGAGTATAACAACATTGTTAAAGGTTGCATCATCTAGAGCTATACAAGTGCACCTCTTTAAAAGGTTTTCTGTAATTAGAAAGTAGAAGATTGGGGGGCAAGAGAAGATATCAGGATACCAGCATGAAATGTGGAGGGGGTAGTGCGGGGAAGCTGGTAATATGTTTTGAATTTGAATAACCAACAACACCTGCTCCTTGGTGCGTACAAAAATGCTTTTATCATCTAAAGGGGAAAAGAAAATCTGCAACCATTCCAGATCCATTTAAAGGCTTAAACACAAGTTGGAAAGGTTAAATATATATGCAGGTAGGTCTTTACTAATAAGGTGAATGCATAAACAACCTCCTGGTATGAGACTTTGGATAATTTTAGGTGTTAATCCAGCTCCTCCTCATATCTCAGATTGTCCTTATCAGACTGCTTTATCTGCATTCCTGCTGCCTGTCACATTACCAGATGCAAGAGGCTTCCAAATTGTTAGTCATCTGATTAAACCCTCAAGTTATTGGAGACATTTGCATGGGTAATTATGATTTATTTAAAAGCACTTTGTTTGCATTGCTCTTGTCTCAGTTTCTTCAAAGCCAATTACTAAGAAATTGATTGGATTAGTTTGATTTTTTTAAAAATGATTTGAAACTTGAGAACACATCCCTTTGCATAATTTTTTTGAAAGTAAAACCAAAACAATGAAAAGAACACCTGGTGGAAATCTATATATTTCATGTCTTCAGAACTTCTGTTGAATGCTACAACGTGGTTAAATAAGTAGTAGAAACAGTAAGTTACTTTTCAGTAGAAGGAGAGATCAAAATAGACCGGTTGAATCAACCAACAGACTTAGCTCCATCTCATTTGGCTAAATCAATAATACTTAGTAGGGCAAAGTTTTTTTCTGATTCTGCTGGACTTCTGTTCCTGCCAAGAAGATACCCACAGGATGCTGACAATAATACAGTCCCATATTATAGATTATTTTTCTTATCACAAATATTTTATGATATTTCATTACTTAAATTCTCTTGAAAAGATTGAAAACAGACCACTGATAGGAGTTCTGCTTTCCATTGTAAGACATACCTCCATAATGATATTCTGAATTCTTCTGTCTAGCCCTTTCTAACCTACACACACAAAATACCTCAAAATAATGCCTTGGGCTTGTCCATTCACCTTTTATAAGCAAAGGTATAAATTAAACAAAAGAAACAACTACCCCAAGTTTCTTAGGATAGACAGTTGCTTAAAAAATATTGTGGGCAAATATTTGCTGGGTATTAATTTCTTCAGGTTGATATTTTATGTCAACTAACAGGAGCTCATCTCTAAGTGAATGCTATTGTGCTATTTGTGAGTACCTCAAAAAGATATTTCAGAATAGCACATTCATGTGATTGTATTTTTAAGAGGACCCCGTAGTCACCCTACTTTTCCAAAGACAAAAGATGCTAAAAGACGCCTCTATGGGAACGCACTGATTCCATACTGTGTGATTTCATTAAACATATAATGAATCCAAGCCAAAAAAGAAGACAGAAAATATAGCACTTCCAATTTTAAATATTACTAATAGGACTTGAAGTAATAATAATTGCTGTTTAATTACAGAAACGTGTACTCTGATGCACAAATGCCTGATAAAGGATAATGACATTGGACACAGAAAATGTTCTGTGGCTGCTGGGAACATTTGACAATAATTTACATGTTTAATTGAGTTGCTGTGAAAGGCTCATTGTGCAATTACATGTTCACTTAGGTACTCAAATAGATACTGAAAATACCTATGTTTCACTTGTACCTATTGCCAAATTGCAGCTGCAGGAGTGTTTCCATTTACTTATGTGTGGAACTCTACATATGATTGCACTTTACTGTGTGTTTAAAATGCTTTCTGCCCTTAGGTTTGATGGCTCAGTCTTGCTCTGAGCACTGTTGCAATGCAGACTATTTATGGAACAATATTGCCCTCTGGCAGTGAGGCAGCCAGTGGTTTTAATAACTGTTTTATGTCATTTTGACAGCTTTTAAACTAGTCACACCCAGCAGTTTAGGCCAGAAGGGAAACATCAGTGAATGCCTGCAGGAATTTTATGTTACAAAACCTGTATGTACGTTTGTATTAGAGAAACGCTACAATTCTTGCTTTAAAGAAAAGCTGCATCCCCAAGAGGTGGACTGAATTTTTGTCACATAAAGCTTAGAAAAGTGCAAATAATAAAGACAATATTGTTCTCACAGTGCAAGCAAACAGAACTGGTCTTCCTTAGATTCATGAGCTAAGCTCCACAGAGATCAATACTGTATGCCTACTGCATATTCTGACGCTCACGGGATAAAAAACAAAACAAACAAGCAAACAAAAACCCGCAAAGTTATATCTGATCCTTTGGATTGAATCATCTTGAGGAGTGTCTGGGCTTCGTGAAAATGACCCAGAGCTGCTCACTGAAGCTGGAGAAACCAAAGACTTGGCAGCAGCTTCCAATTCCTGAAGCATACCTCAGCTGCTTCTCAGCCACTTTACTCAACATGAATGCTTACAAAAGAGCCAGGTGGGCTTTACCAGCTGGGGCTGGAACTACTGGGCAGGCAGGGGAGAGGGGTGGGGACCACTCTGCTATGTTTAGAAGTGCAGCTTGGGCAAACAGCTGAGAAAGGCACAGTTCTTTAAGCACTTTCCTTTCCAGCCCAGTGGTTACTGCTGAAAGCATTGCTAGGATGGCAGAAGGCAACTCTGGATTTCATCTCGGTCATTGGGACTGGAAAACCTGGTCTTAGAAGGAGATTCTAGGCATCCCTTCTGGTTCCCATGCGCACTCTTCCCTTTGTGGAATAGGCCATCCATCTCTGGGGGCCCAGGGCAGGGAGAGAGGCCAGGAGGACTTCTCAGGAGAGGGAAGGATAAATAAAAGTAGCACTTTATGCTTTTACTTCAGGCATGCACATACCAACACCTTCTAGCAAAATGCCTGGAAGTACTCTGCACACTGATTTTCAGTTAATGTTTCCTGAATGCACACAGACACCGATGTTTAGAAGGTAGTATTTTTATAATTAAATAATTCAGAAATAAAAATGTGGAAGTTAAAATAAGATATGAAAAAGCTAAAGAGGATTATTACTACAGAAAGAGAAAATAAAGGTGCTGGATTCAGAAAACTGATTTAAATAAAGCCTAGAAAGGAATTTAAGACTTTTTCTACATATGCTCAATCAAGAGAGTCAATAATATGAATTAAACTTATTATGTGTAATCATTTAGATTTAAATTTTGAATTTTTCTAACTTGTCCTTTTCAAAAATATATAATTAAATCATTACCTTTCAAATACAACCTCAGTAGAAAAAGAATGGATTTAACTTAGAAAACTAAACAATTAACTGTGAAAGAAATAAACAAAAATAGCTTCAATTTTATACTCAGTTGAGAAAAAAAAGATTTGAGTCTATTTTAACTGACTGAAAAAATATATGATATATATTTTGACTTAATTGTCTGGATATATACATATTATATTATGTATATATCCAGACAATTAAGTTCACAAACTTGTTGTAATGATGTTGCTAACCCTTTTTTGATAACATAGGAATTGTTTGTTATGAGTTTGTACCAACTGGACAGTTAACCAAGTTTACTATTTGGAAGTGCTGAAAAGGCTGTTTGGAAAAGTTAGACGACCTGAACTTTTCACCAACAATTCGTGGCTCTTGCATCACGACAATGCACCAGCTCATACAGCACTGTCTGTGAGGGAGTTTTTAACAGTAAACAAATAACTGTATCTGACAGCCATTCCAGAAAAAGAGTTCTAAAATTGCTTTCAAGGGTGAACTGGGCACTGGCGTCAGTGCAGAGCTTCCCAAGGGGAGTACTTCGCAAGTGACCATAGTGATATTCGGCAATGAGATATGTAGCACTTTTTCTAGGATGAGTTCTCAATCCTCGTGTGTGTGTGTGTGTGTGTGTGTGTGTGTGTGTGTATCTACATCTTCTGGGTGAAATGGCAGAAGAGTATCAGGAGCATCATGAGATGTACAACAAAGCAGATGAAAGAGGGATAGGGCTACAGTATGGTGAAGTCACATTTTCAAAAGCTAGAGAGCTGCTATCAGAACAAGTACCAGCCCCTACCAATCTTTCAACCATTGATCCTTTCAAGTGACCTATTTTCCAAAAGAATTCAAAAGAAACTACAAACTCCCAAAGAAAAGCAACTCATTTTCCCTAGTAAACGACTGCAGGAAAGTCTTTGATTTCCCTCTCCGCATTTATTGTTACAAAGCTTTCCTCAAAATTTCCTATTGAGACACTGCATTTCACTTAACAGAGATTCTCCTTTTAAGAGCTGCGTGGGCCAGGAACATGCAGAAGGACATAAGGTCTGCAGTTTTCATTTTTTTTTTTTTTTCTGTTTGGCTTCCTTTTAGGGACAGAGGTGTCACACTTAAAATCCAGAAGCATAATTTGGGGAATAAACTGAGTATGCCAACTTCTATAGAACATAAGTCCCAGCTGTTTCTAGGTTTGAACAGTAATAATGATAATAATGGTTATAATAGCAACAATAGTAACAATGATTATTTGCCATTACTTCTTAGATTATGATGGACTAACTGCTGTTCATAAATTATGTCTTTTAATAATCAGAGAATTCTTGTGAGGCACACGTTAGTATTTTCAGTTTACTAATGTTGGAGGTTATATTGATTGCCCCAAGGCCAGAGCTAGTAAGTATTTGAACCCAGGATTGCCTGCCCACAAATACACATTGTTTTTATGACCTCGTGCAACTTTTATTTCTCCAAAATTAAAAGATGAATAGGTGGTCTGTGGTCTATGGCATTGTTGACCATGATTCTTCAAACTCCCTGTATCCACATGCTTTGTCATGTGACTTTGGAGCTCCTCCTAGTAAAGAAGCAGAATCTATTTTCCCGCGCTACCCCCTTTGATCTTGTTTGGCCGTTTGACTTGCTCTGGACAATACAATGAGGCAGAGTGACAGCATGCTAGTAGCTCTTAGCCCAGGTTTTCATTGGCCTTGGTGCATCTGTGTTCTCTCATCCCTTGGCACGGCTATGAGGACAGTACACCTTTGCTAGCTTGCTCATCCCAGAAGGGCTGTGAGGGGCATGTAGGACAGAACTGCCATGGTTGGCCTGCTATTAAACTTCATGTGATGCAGACATCCATGAGCACTAATAAACGATCATTGCCATCTGAGGTTTGGGGTGGCTTTTTGTAATTACTATGGCAACAGATATCCTCTATCTGGTCTATTTTGAAGAGTACGTGCTAAATGAATGGGTGTGCACGCTTGCAAACACACACATATACACATACTTAATTGAGTATAAATCTTGGTGTCTTACATCCAGGTAACCACTTGGTGCAAGTGAATTCATTATTGACAAAGGACAGGGAGTCTATTATTATTTTCCTTTAGAAATAACCATTCCAGTTCCTGTTTGGTTCCCCCATTAAAAGCCAAGGGGACATTTTAAGACAGTTTAGCTGCTTAGTTCTGGCTTTGGTCTTTGATGACTTTTACCTGATAACTGACACTTAAAGGGACCCTCTTTGCAAGAGTGACACATCGCAGTGAGACTTAGGCATCTTGATCCTCACAGGGCAGAGACAGTTCAGTGCTCCCCTACCAAATTCCTTCTGGGTGATTCTCAGCTGGTTTTGACTTGGAACAAGAAAAGCAGAGAGGAGTAAATGTTTATTAGGAAGTAACTTCACAACATCAAAGTGCTATCAAGTGGTATCATGTCATTTTTATGATATGAGACACTAAACAGAGGCTAAATGAAGAAGGAAAAATGAGTACATATATATACATTCACACACATTAATATGCACACATACATTCCACAAGACATTTGAAGCTGTTCTCAGATTGTGATTAGTTCAAAGAGCTCTTTGTAATTTTGGCTTTTGGTATATTGACATGTCTGGCACTTCAAATGAATAGTTGATACAGTTGTAGCTACATTCTTAGACTATGACTAAATATAAGATGAAGTGGAGAATTGGCTTAATTTTGACAGAAATCAGATCCAAATAATCTTGACTAAAAAAAGCAGATTTTTGTCTCAATATTGTACTTAACATGGTTTGTGTTGATTCCACTGAGAAAACTGAATTTTGGTCAATTATTACAAACAAATACAAGTCGATGTGTTTAAAGGCGATATAGTTTTATGGCCAATTGATTCATTTGAAATAATGTTTGCTTTCATAATGCATGAATTAAAATGTGCATATTATGTTAGTTGGAAATCTGTGAAACATGCCTCAATTTTCTAATATCTAAGTGGGAAGTACATGTTTTTTTTATTTGATTTGGGCTACATTTTTAATAAGATTTGTAAATTTCAATAACATATTAAAGAGTTTCATTTGTAAACAGGAAGATTTCAGGGTTTAGAACAGAATATGCACTTTTGCCTTGGTGGTTTGGTGGGGGGAATATACAGGAGATGTTCTCCCTGGAAGAGAGACTAGAAGTGGTCTGGCAGTGGACACAAAGCCTTACTTACTATCATTCCACAAAAAGAAAAATGTGTGATTAAGATAAGTCTGACTGTATCATGCATATCATTTTCTATTTTTGGCTTGTTAAACTTGCAAGCCAATTGGATACAATCTAGTCCTCATGTTCCATTTGAAATTCAGTGTTCTGTATTTTGCTAATTTGTTTGTGATATTGCTATGATTAAGATGAATACTACTAACACATGCAATCATTAAGAAGTCCTGATTTAGGTGACTCTTATAAAGAATACTAATTTGTTCTGTGTTCATCCATTCAATACCGTCTTGAATTTCTTAGTTCTCTTCATGGGTGTCTAATAGGACTCTTAAAATTAACTGTCTGAAAAAAACTCTTGATTTCTCCCCTTCTTCCAAACCTATTTTGCCCCAATCTTTCAACATCATAAATGGTCTCACCATTCACCTATTTATTCAGGTCCAAGCCTAGGGATCATCCTTGATGTCTCTCCTTTCCTCACACCCTACCTCCAGTCCATGTGCGAGCCCTACCAGCTTCATCTTCACATTTTCTCCCAGTATCACCATAGTTCAAGGCACCACCATGTTTCATCAAAACTGCTGATGATTGCCCTGATTTCACTTGTTAAAAATCAAAATCAACGATTGGATAAAGAAACTGTGGTACATTTACACAACACAGTATTACTCGGCAATTAAAAACAATGAAATCTTACCATTTGCAGCAACATGGATGGACCTTGAGAATATTATGCTCAGTGAAATAAGTCAGACTGAGAAAGGCAAATATCATGTGATCTCACTTATATGTGGAATCTAAAAAACAGAATAAATGAGCAAACAAAATAGAAATAGACCCAGATATATAGGGGGGAAAAATAACTGCTGGTTATTAGATGGGGGGGGAGGGGATGGGAAGAAGGTGAAGGGATTAGAAAGAGCAAATTAGTAGACACAATATAGTCATGGGGATATGAAATACAGTGTGGGGAATATAGCTAATAATGTTGTAAAAATTATGTAAGGTGCCAGATGTGCACTGGACTTATCAAGGGGATCACTTCATAGACTGTGTAGATGCCTCACCAATGTGCTGTACAACTGAAGCTGAAATAGAATAATATTGTATGTCAACTATAAGGAAAAAATGTATATACATATATATACACACACACATATTCACCTATGGCATAGTGAAGATAGTCAATGGTATTGTAACAGTTATATAAGATGTCAGAGGGTAGTAGCTTGGGGGGAGGGTGGTTATCACTTTGTGGGGGGTGCAAATGGCTGTTATGTTACGTTGTATACCTGAAACTGATAAAAAAAGAGAGAGAGAGGAAAAAAAAACCATCATCATAAATATACACAATTTTACTTTTTAAAAAATAAAATAAAAACAAAAGTTCAGTTGAGTACATTTAAAAATCATATTGGCTTTGTTCAATAATTCATGAAAGGGGAATATTTCCATCTAGCAAACAGAGAGGAGCCCCAAAGAGTTGTACAAAATGAAAGCCTTTATAGGCAGAGGGGGCACGGACAAGGAAAGATTGGATTACCTCATGTTTTGGGGGTGATAGAAGGGGTCTATCAGTTGGATTACCTCACTACTGATGACCAGGAAATTCCACATTGGCTGGTTTAAGATTACATTCCTCGGAGAGTCTGAAACTGCAATTAGGTTAGCTATTAAGTCTTGGTTTGGTGATGTGAGTTCTGCTTGAGTGGCTCTATTTTGGCAGTGTTGTCTTCTTCTTTTTTTTTTTTTTAAACACATTTCCCCCCAATATTTGCTTCTAACATAGCCTCCACAGATATTTTAAAACAGAAACATTATATGAATTCCTTGCTCAGAATCCTTCAGTGGTTTCCTAGCACTCTCTGAGTAAAATCTAAATTTCTCTTCTCAGCCTGTAATGAATGACCTTGAAGATTTAATCCCTGCTAATTAATCTCTCCAGTGTTTTCTCCTTTTGCTCTCTGCCCTGTTCACTCTACCTATGCTGTCCTTCCTGCTATTTTCCAAATATCCCATATTTGTTCCCTTTTAAGAGCCTTTCACTTGCTGCTCTCTCTACCTGGACTACCAGCTTCCAAATCTTTACTGGTTTGCTTTCTACTTGTTTTAGGTTTCTTCTGAAATGTTACCTCAAAGAGACATTCTCCAGCTCCTCTGTTTAACATGCCCTCCACTCTCAACAGACTCTTACCCTTGGCTTTCATTCAGTGCAGTCTTCTCCTCATTGGTAGCCTGTGTGCTTCTCTCTAGGATGGTGATTCTGCATACAATTGCTGCTTTTAACAATTATTACTTTTTTAAATGCAGACAAAAGGACTCCTCCCTTATTGAAATTGGTTATTTCATAAACAGTGGGACAAATATTTGCAATTACCAAATTTTTAAAAATCATCTTCTCTTTTTTTTATTTTTTTTTGGTAATGTCGCTTTTATTTTCTACTGAAGTTAATGGTAACTTGGTTTCTTGGCCATCTACTAAAAAGGTTCCTTTTCCTTAAAAAGTTCAAGTAGCTGGAAGAGTGTTAAAAAAGTGAAAACAAATGTCTTCACAATCGAGCTATGGACATGACATAGAAAGATTCCCAAAGAGAAGAGATGACTTGACCCATCCTTAATTAATTAGATCATTGATGGTGATAATAAGCAATTATAACAATTCTTTCCTTATTTGAGACACTGGAATAATTACCTTTCACTCCATTAAAAAAAAAAAAAAAAAAAAAAAAAATTTCCCATAATATAATGACTTAAAAAACAGATATTTACACCTCATGATTCTTTGGGTTGAGAGGACTGTCCATGTAATGTTTGCATTTCTAGCTGGTTAGCTTAGGCTTGTTCACATGGTAGCACAAGGGATCCATCTAGCGAGAGAGGGCAAGCCCCTGTGCACAAGCACTTTTCAAGGCTCTACTTATGTCAGGTTTGCTACTGTCCCACTGGTCCAAGCAAATTACATGCCCAAGCCCAGATTCAAGACAGGAGCTCTTCCTCCTCTTCATGCGAAGAGCTGCAAATAATTTATATACACTTTTGGCAGTCTACCACAGACACCAAAAATGAGAGGGTGACTTGTTCTCTTTTCAGTTATAAACGTTACAAAGTAGCACAAAATCATACTTTCTCTAGACAGTGATAAATTACATTTTATGTGTCCTCTTCTTCCTTTTTTCAAAACTTGTATAGATCATCTTTGGAAGGAATAGCAGAGCCCTTGTGGTGTACCACATTCTAAGAATGCTGGTGATAATTTATTCAATGCAGGATAAATTAGGTTGTACAGTCTGTGCACTGCACGATCTAAGGGCTGCTATTCACACCATATTCTTAGTAATTTTCCATATTTACTGCAACAATTTATTGGCAAACAACAGTTAAGTTTCTTGAGGGAAATACTTCTTTTCCTGCTTCTTAAAAAAGTGGCTTTTTGGCTGGTGACTATGATGACAAGCTCACCCTTTCCCAAATGAAAGGAGATTTGTTACAACAAATGGCAACGAAGTCCCCAAGTTGCATGGATTATCTCATTTCTTCTTCCTTGAAGTGCTACTTTTTTCCTGTTTTCTAAAGGACAAATTCACCCCAGTCTTAATTCCTATATATTCTATTTCCTAACATTCATATTTACAAGTGAAAAATATTACAATTTTGAGGTATGTTTTCTACATTGTTTGATTTTCCAAATCTGGTGTTGTTTCTCTCTGGACTGCATTTTGTTTGAAGTTCATCTCTAAATTAAATATATATATATATATATATATATATATATATATATATATATATATATATATATATATGTATGTATGACTATTGATTGCTAAAGACACTCATAACCTGCTATGTTCCTGGAGGATGTAATGCTGTCAGTTCAAACTGGAAGTTTAAGTTTAGGTTGGAGATCTAGAATGTACTCCAAACAAATAAACATGTTCAGTGTTCCAGTTCCTGTGAGTTTGATGGTGTATGCTATAGCTCATCTGAAAAAGTCAGCTGTATATTTTGACACAATATGCTTTATTCTGATTTAGAAACAATTCATTATTGAGTTTTTTTTAATGCTCCATTTGTATTGTTTATTCCAAAACATTTATTTGCACCAAGAATCACTTCAGGAGATTTTACAATACGTAGTTTTTATTCTATTGACAAATTGCACTCTTAGCAACTTTG
This sequence comes from Rhinolophus sinicus, assembly GCF_036562045.2. Classification (NCBI taxonomy): domain Eukaryota; kingdom Metazoa; phylum Chordata; class Mammalia; order Chiroptera; family Rhinolophidae; genus Rhinolophus; species Rhinolophus sinicus. The sequence continues at coordinate 52,756,255 of NC_133762.1, forward strand.
GAAACTGACATAAAATTACAGAGCAATTGAAACAATTTTATTGCTTATGTGGAGAAAGTTTTAGTGATCTGAATAGAAGATCAAACCAGCCACAACATTCTTTTAAGCCAAAGTCTAATCCGGAGAAAGGCCTTAACTCTCTTCAATTCTATGAAGGCTGAGAGAGGTCAGGAAGCTGCAGAAGAAAAGTTTGCCTCTAGCAGAGGTTGGTTCATGAGGTTTAAGGAAAGAGGCCATCTCCATAACACAGAAGTGCAAGGTGAAGTAGCAAGTGCTGATGTAAAATGTACAGCAAGTTATCCATAATCTCTAGCTAAGATAATTAATGAAGGCGCCTATATTAAGCAGCAGATCTTCACTGTAGACCAAACAGCCTTATACTGAAAGAAGATGTCATCTAGGACTTTCATAGCTAGAGACAAGTCAGTGCCTGGCTTCAAAGCTCCAAAGGACAGGCTGACTTTCTTACTAAGGGCTAATGCGGCTGGCTAGTTTAAGATGAAGCCAATGCTCATTTTCCATTCCGAAAGCCCTAAGGCTTTTAATTTAAATTAAAATTTTAATTTAATTTTAATTTAAATTAAAATAAATGAATTATTTTAAATCATGAGGTTTAAAATAACTCTGGCTGTGCCCTATAAATGGAAGAACAAAGCCTGGATGACAGCACATCTCTTTACAACATAGTTTACTAAATATTTTAAGCCCACTGCTCACAGAGAAAGAATTCCTTTCAAAATGCAATACACCTGGTCACCCAAGAGTTTTGATGCAAATGTACACTGTGAATGATGTTGTTTTTATGCCTGCTAACACAACATCCATTCTTCAACGCATGGATCATGGAGTAATTTTGACTTTCAAATATTATTATTTAAGAAATACGCTTGTAAGGCTATAGCTCTTATAGATAGTGATTCCTCTGATGGATCTGTGCAAAGTAAATTGGAAACCTTTTGAAAAGAATTTAATATTCTGATGCCATTAAGAATATTAATGATTCATGGGAAGATGTCAAAATATCAATAGGAATTTGGAATAAGTTGATTCTAACCCTCATGGATCACTTCCAGGGGTTTAAGACCTCAGTGGAGGAAGAACTGTAGATGTGGTGAAAATAGCAAAAGAACTCAAATTATAAGTGGCATCTGAATTGATGCATCTCATAATGAAATTTTAATGGACGAAGAGTTACTTCTACTTCTTATGGATGAGCAAAGAAAATGGTTTATTGAGATGGAAACTACTCCTTTTGAAGAAGCTGTAAAGACTGTTACAATAACAACAAAAAATTTAGAACATTACATAAACTCAATTGATAAAGCAGCAGCAGGGTTTGAGAAGATTGAGTCCAATTTTGAAAGATGTTCCAGTGTGGGTAAAATGGTATTAAACAGCATCACATGCTACAGAAAACTGATTTGTGAAAGGAAGAGTCGTTTGATGTGGCAAACTTCATTGTTGCCTTATTGTGAGAAATTGCCACAGCCACCTCAACCTTGAACAGCTATCACTCTGACCAATGAACAACCATCAACATCGAGGCAAGACCCTCCACTAGTAAAAATATTATGACTTGGTGAAGGCTCCGATGATAGTTAGCATCTTTTACCAATAAAATATTTTTTTTTGTTAAGGTAATGGAGTACAGTACAAGGTAAACCTAATTTTTATATGCACTGGGAAACCAAAAGTTTGTGTGACTCACATTATTTTGATATTTGCTTTTTTTGTGCTGTCTAGAAACGAATCTGCATTATCTGTTAGGTATGCCTGTATTTTCTTTTCTATTGAAGTATAATTGGCATACAGTATTGTATTAGTTAGTTTCATGTGTATAACCTAGTCATTCAACATTTGTATACATTATGAAATTATCATTACAGTAATTCACTTTACCATCTGTCACCATAGAAAGTTATTATGTTAGGTTAGTGCAAAAGTAATTGCGGTTTAAAAGGTAAAAAATAATTGCAAAAACCTCAATTACTTTTTACCAACCTAATAATATTACTGACTGTATTTATATCTATACATTACATCCCCATGACTTATTTATTTTATAACTGGAAATTTGTACATTTTGATCCCCTTCACCCATTTAACCCTCCTCCAAACCCCTCTGACAACCACCAATCTCTTGCCTACATCTATTAGTCTGGGTTTTGTTTAGTCATGTTTTGTTTGGTATTTTAGATTACATGTTATTGAAAAACGTATGGCATTTCTCTTTCTCTGTCTGACTTATTTCACTTAGCATAATACCCTCAAAGTCCATCCATGTTATGGCAAATGGCAAGATTTTATTTTTATGGCTGAATAGTATTCCATTATAAATATATGCACCATGTCCTTTTTATCCATTCATCCATTGATGGACATTTCAGTTGTTTCTATATTTTGGCAATTGTAAATATTGTTGCAATTAACATAGTGATACATATATGTAATATATATGTATCACTATGTTAATTGCATAGTGATATATATATTTGAATTAGTGTTTTGTTTCCTTCAGATTGATACCCAGAAGAGGAAGTGCTGGATCGTATGGTAGTTCTATTTTCAATTTTTTTGAGGAACTCCACACAGTTGTCTATAGTGTTTACACCAATTTATATTTCCATCAACAGTGCACAGGTTTCCCTTTTTTCCACATTCTCACCAACACTTGTTATTTCTTGTCTTTTTAATAATAGCCATTCTGACATGTGTAAGGTGGTATCTTGTGTTTTTGACTTGCATTTCCCTGATGATTGGTGATGATGAGAATTTTTTCATGTGCCTGTTGGTAATCTGTTTGCCTTCTTTCAAACAATGCAGGTACAGATCCTCTGCCCATTTTTTAATTGGATTGTTTGAGTTTTATTATATATTTATATATTTTGGATATTAACCTTTTATTGGATATATGATTTGCAAATATCTTCTCCCACTCAGTAGGTTGTCTTTTTGTTTTGTTGATGGTTTCCTTTGCTGTGTGGAAATTTTTTAGTTTGATGTATTCCGATTTATTTATTATTGTTTTTGTTGCCTTTGTGTTTGGTGTCAGATTTTTTAAAAATCACTAAGACAAAGGTCCAGGATCTTACCATCTATATTTTCTTCTAGGAGTTTTATAGTTTCAGGTGTTACATTTAAGGTTTTATCCACTTTGAGTTAATTTTTGCACATATTGTAAGATAGTGGTCCAGTTTTATTCTTTTTCATTTATCTGTCCAGTTTTCCCAACACCATTTATTGAAAAGGCTGTCCTTTCTTCATTTATATTCTTGCCTCCTTTGCCATAAAAAATTGACCATATATGCATGGGTCTATTTCTGGGCTATTATTCTGTTTCATTGATCTATACTCATATGTCTGTTTTGTTTTGTTTTTTCCCCCCATCTATACTGTTTTGATCACTATAGCTTTGTAGTGTAGCTTGAAATCAAGGAGCATTATTTCTCCAGCTTTGTTATTCTTTCTCAAGATTGCTGTGCTACTCGGGGTCTGTTGTGGTTCCATATTTTAGTAATATTTATTCTAGTTCTGTGAAAAATGCCTTTCGAAATTTGATAAAGAGTTCATTAAATCTATAGATTGCTTTGGGTAATATGGACATTTAAATAGCATTATTCTTCCAATCCATGAGCACACAATATATTTCCATTTATTTGTGTCTTCATCAATTTCTTTCATCAATGTTGTATAGTTTTCAATGTACAGGTCTTTTACCTCCTTTGTTAAATTTATTTATATGTATTTTATTCTCTTTGATGCAATTATAAATGGGATTATTTTCTTTATTTCTCTTTCTGATAGTTCATTATGAGTATATAGAAACTTAACAGATGTTTGTATATTAAATTTTTATCCTGCAACTTTATGGAATTGATTTATTAGTTCTAACAGTTGTTTGGTGGAGTCTTTAGGGTTTTCTATGTGTAGTATCATGTCATCTGCAAATAATGATGATTTTACTTCTTCCTTTCCAATCTGGATGCTTTTTATTTCTTTTTCTTGCCTAATTGTGGTGGCAAAGACTTCCAATGCTATGTTGACTAAAATTGGGTGGAGTGGGCATCTTTGTCTTGTTCCTTATCTTAGATAAAATTCTCTTACCTTTACATCGTTGATTCTAATATTTAACATACGATAAAGTGGTATTTTTAAGTCTTTTCCTTTTAGGCATTAAATTCTTCTTTGATAGAAAACTAGTAAAAGCTCTACAAGATCATGATAATGCTATTTTTTTCTTTTACACTTACAGCTCCATCTGCTCTTATATCTTTCAATCTCATATCTATCAGATAATTAAATAATGATTATCTTGTCTAGAAATAATTGGTTTTGCTTTGTCGTATCACTTGACCTCTAGTGACATGATGTAGTTTTAGAATGTCAGAGATATTAAGTAGTAAAAGAGGGAAAGCTTTTTATTTATTTTATTTATTTTTCTTAGAGAAATATGATGATTAAGTCTTCAGAATACATTCTTAATAGTGAGGGGCTAGAGATCAATTCTCTTACAAATAAGCTATGTGATTTTTGGCTGTAACATCTCATTTTATTCTCTGGATTGTCTAAGAAAAAGTAAGCTGATGGTTCAAAAGCACTGGGAACTCTTTGGAAAGACACAGTTTTAATCTAGGATCATATTACTAATTAGTTAATCAGATCAATTCCTTGTTAACTCATTCTAACAGCCCAATCTCTGTTGGCCAAGTATATTACAATGATTTATTTTTATATTTAATAAAATCATGCAGCACTTCAATCACAAGTTGGTAACCTACAAATTATAATGTTCAAAGTGTTCAAGTGGTTTTTTTTTGTTCTGTTTGTCTTGAAGATTGCGGATAAAAGATACTCTTTTAGGAGGTTTCGATGACCTCCCCAAATGAGGAATAATACAAAATAGTGAATAGATGTCATGAAAAGTATTGCCTTTTGAGAGAAGTCACCATCAGTCCCGAAGAAAGTTTACAAAATAAGAGAGAAGATGATAGATGTCATCAAAATGGCGGCATGAAGTGAGCCTCTGTAAAGCTCCCCTGGAATTTACAACTAATCGAACAACAATAACTCCACAAAGGACTCCCTGCACAGCAGACAGTCAACACGAAGAGGCCCACTACTGAATTCACCTAAAGGTGGGCAAATCACGTGAGCAGGGGAGGAGGGAAGGGAGAAGTGTAGAGACGGAGCTGCGCGGGTGCAGGACACAGACAGAGCTCAATGCTCCAAGCTAGTTGCATCCCGGAACTACCGTGGCTGCAGGAGAGGGAAGAACTTGGACTGCTAGGGCTCCGCTTATGGCCCACAGGGCTGAGGGGTCAGCATATAACATGGCTGAACCCAACACTCACGGCAGAGACCTCGGAGCAAAGACTGAGGAAGAAGGCTAAAAACGGTGGTAAAAGCCCTCACTGCCGATCAGAGAATGGAGCCTTAGGCACTGAGACTAGCCGCCCCTCCCTATCCTCCCAGAGCTCGCCCTGCCCCCACCTGCCCGGTGCTAGAAGAGGAACAGTAGCAGTGTCAGATCAAAAGAACAGAATATTTGCTGTTCTGAGAACTGGAACACAGACACAGATTTGCTGCCAAACTAGTTCCTGAAAAGGGGAGGGAGCTGTGGAAGCAGGACCGGCTGTGGTAGTGATCGCCACCATTGCTCTGGGTCATCTCTCACAACTCACCCCGCCACTGGCCCCACCTATCTGGGCGGATCCCTGCAGGAGTAAACAGAACTGCTGAAACATACCGGCTCTGAATCTGGTGCAGGAAGAGCTTTAGAACTTCAAAAGCTCTCTGCATACCCAGCAGGACACTGCGCCCTGTGACCCAGGTGAACTATTAACAGAGGAGAAACCCAAACCGTCTCCCAGGGAATCCCCCCATTGTATGAGAAGCCGGAATAAGGCAGAGAAAACATAGCACTACCGTGTGAGAGAGAAAAAAAAGGCTGCAGTCTGAGAGAAAACAAAACATTCTACCAACAAGTACTGGAAAACAAAAGAATGACCTCTTCCTATCAACCTGCTGCAGAATCCACTCCTGTAGATGTCTAGGAAGAGAAATAATAAATCAGTAATTGCCATGGATAACCAAGACAACAAGACAGCTCAGAAAGCAAGTAAAAAGTCTCCAGAAAAGGAACTTAAAGATATGGAAATATGTGACTTAAATGACAGAGAATTCATGATTGCAGTTGTCAAAAATCTCAACGAGATGCAAGAAAACACAGAAAGACAGTTTAATGAACTCAGAAACACAATCAAAGAACAACATGAGTACTTTACGAAAGACATTGAAATTTTAAAAAAGAACCAAATACAATTTCTGGAGACGAAGAACTCAATAGAAGAAATTAAGAATGAAATAACCAGAGTAGGTAGTACAGTTGACCAGATGGAGGAAAGAATCAGTGACATCGAAGATAGAAACCTGGAATTACACAGATGGAAGAAGAAAGAGACTTGAGACTTAAAATAAATGAAAGAACTCTACAAGAACTTCCTGACTCCATCAGAAAGAGCAATATAAGAATAATGGGCATACCAGAAGGAGAAGAAAGAGAGAAGAGAAGAGAGAATATATTCAAACAAATTGTTGATGAGAACTTCCCAAACTTGTGGACAGAACTGGATGTTCGAATCCAAGAAGCAAATAGAACACCTAATTACCTCAATCCCAACAGGCCTTCTCCAAGGCACATTGCATTGAAGCTTTCTAAAATCAACGACAAAGAAAGAATCCTCAAGGCAGCCAGGGAAAAGCAGACGGTAACTTACAAAGGAAAGCCCATTAGATTATCATCAGATTTTTCAGCAGAAACTCTACAAGCCAGAAGGGAATGGAAACAAATATTCAAACTATTGAAAGAGAGAAATTATGAGTCAAGAATAATATATCCAGCAAAGATATCCTTTAGCTATGAAGGAGGAATAAAGACCTTTCCAGACATACAGAAGCTGAGGGAATTTTCTAATACACGACCTGCACTACAAGAAATACTAAAGGAGGCTACAAGACCACCATCAACAGGGACAATTTGTGGCAGCCAAAACATAAAAAGGAGGAGAGTAAAGGCCTGAACCGAAATATGGGAATGGAGAAAGTAAGTGTGCTGAAGAAAATGGAATACTCTAAATATCAAACTTTCTTTTACATAAACTTAAGGGTAACCACTCAAAAAAACTCCAGAACTGAAATATATACTGTAATAAAAGAAGAAACAGAGGGAAACATCATAGAATACCACCACACAGAAATAATAGACAACAAAAAGGCAAAGAAACAATGGAGACACAGCCTTACCAGAAAACTAAAGATAGAATGACAGGAAATCCTCACATATCAATAATCACCCTAAATGTAAATGGACTGAACTCACCAATAAAAAGGCACAGAGTAGCAGATTGGATCAAAAAACTAAACCCAACCATATGCTGTCTCCAAGAGACACATCTCAGCTACAAGGACAAGCATAGACTCAAAGTGAAAGGGTGGAAATTGACACTCCAAGCAAATGGTACCCAGAGAAAATCAGGTGTAGCTATAATGATATCAGATGAAACAGACTTCAAGGTGAAAAAGATAACAAGAGACAAAGATGGACATTTCATAATGGTCAAGGGGACTATACAACAAGAAGACATAACAGTCATCAATATGTATGCCCCCAATCAGGGAGCACCAAAATATACCAAGGAACTACTAACAGAACTAAAGGGAAAAATTACCAAAAAAACAATTTATACTAGGGGACTTAAATACATCATTGACAACTAGGGATAGATCATCCAAATAGAAAATAAATAATGAAATAGCAGCCCTAAATGACACATTAGATGAAATGGACATAATTGACATTTATAGAGCACTTCATCCTAAAACATCAGACTATACATTCTTTTCTAGTGTACACGGAACATTCACCCTTGTGAATATAGACCATATATTGGGACATAAAATCAGCCTCAGCAAATTTAACACCATTGAAATCATACCAAGCATATTCTCTGATCACAAGGCTTTGAAATTGGATATCAACTGCAAAAAGAAAGCAGGAAAAAACACAAATACATGGAGATTAAACAACATACTTTTAAAGAACGACTGGGTCAAAGAAGAAATTAGAGGAGAGCTCAAAAAATACATAGAAACAAATGACAATGAAAATACATCCTACCAAAATTTTGGAGATGCAACAAAAGCAGTTTTAAGAGGGAAATTTATCTCAATACAGGCCTATCTCAAGAAACAAGAAAAATCCCAAATGAATAACCTCATGTTACACCTCAAAGAACTAGAAAAAGAAGAACAAGTGAAACACAAGGTCAGCAGAAGAAAGGAAATAACAGGAATCAGAGCAGAACTAAATGAAATAGAGAACAAAAAGACAATAGGAAAAACTAATGTGACAAAGAGCTGGTTCTTTGAAAAGATTAACAAAATTGACAAACCCTTGGCTAGACTCTCTAAGATAAAAAGAGAGAAGACACTAATTAACAAAATCAAAAACGAAAAAGGGGAACTTATCACAGACACCACAGAAATACAAAGGATCATCCAAGAATACTATAAAGGACTATATGCCACCAAATTCAATAACCTCGAAGAAATGGACAAATTCTTAGAAATACATAGCCTTCCAAGGCTGAACAACGAAGAACTGGAAAATCTAAACAGACTGATCACCAGTAATGAAATTGAATCAGTTATCCAAAACCTTCCCAAAAGCAAAAGTCCTGGACCAGATGGCTTCACTAGTGAATTCTACCAAACCTTCAAAGAGGATCTAATACCAATCCTGCTCAAACTCTTCCAAAAAATTGAAGAAGAGACAGTACTCCCTAACTCATTTTATGAGGCCAACATTACCCTGATACCAAAACCTGGTAAGGACAACACAAAAAAAGAAACCTACAGACCAATATCTCTGATGAATACCGATGCAAAACTCCTAAACAAAATTCTAGCAAATCGAATCAACAATCCATTAAAAAAATTATTCATCATGACCAAGTGGGGTTCATACCTGGGGCACAAGGATGGTTCAACATCCACAAATCCATCAATGTGCTACATCACATAAACAAAATAAAGGAGAAAAATCATATGATTTTATCAATTGATGCAGAAAAAGCATTTGACGAGATACAACATCCATTTATAATTGAAACACTTAATAAAATAGGTATAGAAGGAAAATACCTTAACATAATAAAGGCCATATATGACAAGCCCTCAGCTAATCTCATAATAAATGGTGAAAAAATGAACCCCTATGCTCTACATTTAGGAACACAACAGGGCTGTCCCCTATCACCTCTGCTTTTCAACATAGGGTTGGAAGTCCTTGCCAGAGCAATCAGGCAAGAAAAAGAAATAAAAGGCATCCAAATTGGGAACGAAGAAGTTAAATTATCACTCTTTGCAGATGACATGATTCTATATATAGAAAACCCTAAAGACTCCACCAAAAAGCTATTAGAAACAATCAAGGAATACAGTAAATTTGCTGGCTACAAAATCAATGTACAAAAGTCCATTGCATTCCTATATACTAACAATCAAATCTCAGAAAAAGAAAAACAGAAAACAATTCCTTTTGCAATTGCAGCAAAAAGAATAAAATACCTAGGAATAAACTTAAACAAGGATGTGAAGGACGAATATGCTGAAAACTATAAGACATTTTTGAAAGAAATTGAAGAAGACACAAAGACATGGAAAGACATTCCGTGCTCATGGATTGGAAGAATCAACATAGTTAAAATGGCCATATTACCCAAAGCAATATACAGATTTAATGCAATCCCCATCAAAATCCCAATGGCATTTTGTTTTCTAAAAAGATTTTATTGGGGAAGGGGAACAGGACTTTACTGGGGAACAGTGTGTACTTCCAGGCCTTTTTTCCAATTCAAGTTGTTGTCCTTTCAATCTTAGTTGTGGAGGGTGCCATTCAGCTTCAAGTTGTTGTCCTTTCATCCTTAGTTGTGGAGAACACAGCTCAGCTCCAGGTCCAGTTGCCATTTTTTTTCTATTTGCAGGGGGCGCTGTCCACCATCCCTTGCGGAACTCGAGGAATTGAACTGGCAACCTTGTGGTTGAGAGCCCGTGCTCCAACCAACTGAGCCATCCGGGAGGCAGCTCAGCTCAAGGTGCCATGTTCAATCTTAGTTGCAGGTGGCGGAGCACACCATCCCTTGCAGGACTCGAGCAGTTGAATCGGCAACCTTGTGGTTGAGAGCCCACTGGCCCATGTGGGAATCGAACAGGCAGCCTTCGGAGTTAGGAACATGGAGCTCTAACCACTTGAGCACCGGCCTGGCTCCCAATGGCATTTTTTAAAGAAATAGTACAAAAAATCATGAGATTTGTTTGGAACCACAAAAGACCCTGAATAGCCAAAGCAGTCATAAGAAAAAAGAACAATACTGGAGGTATTACACTCCCTGACTTTAGCTTTTACTACAGGGCTACAATAATCAAAACAGCATGGTATTGGCAGAAAAACAGATACATAGTCCAATGGAATAGAATTGAGAACCCAGAAATAAAACCACATAAATATGGACAGATAATTTTTGACAAAGAAGCTAAAAACATACAATGGAAGAAAGACAGCCTCTTCAATAAATGGTGCTGGGAGAATTGGACAGCCACGTGCAAAAGAAAGAAACTGGACTGCTATCTGTCACCATGTACCAAAATTAATTCAAAATGGATCAAAGACTTAAGCATAAGACCCGACACAGTAAACTGTATAGAATAAAACATAGGTACTAAACTTATGGACCTTGGATTCAAAGAGCATTTTGTGAATTTGACTCTAAAAGCAATGGAAGTAAAAGCTAAAATAAACGAATGGGACTATATGAAACTTAAAAGCTTCTGCACAGCAAAAGAAACCATCGACAACATAAAGAGGCCACCAACTGAATGCGAGAAGTTTTTTTGCAAACAGTGCCTCCGATAAGGGGCTAATATCCAAAATATACAAGGAGCTCATGCAACTCAAAAACAAAAAAACAAACAACCCAATTGAAAAATGGGCAGAGGACCTGCAGAGACATTTCTCCAAAGAGGACATACAAATGGCAAATAGACATATGAAAAAATGCTCAACATCACTAATCATCAGAGAAATACAAATAAAAACCACAATGAGATATCACCTCACCCCAGTCAGAATGGCTATCATCAACAAGACAAATAGTTACAAGTGTTGTAGAGGCTGTGGAGAAAAAGGAACCCTCATACACTGTTGGTGGGAATGCAGACTGGTGCAGCCACTATGGAAGGTTGTGTGGAGGTTCCTCGAAAAATTACGAATAGAATTACCATATGACTCAGCAATCCTTCTCCTGGGTATCTACCCAAAAATCTGAAAACATTTATCTATAAAGACAAAGTGTGCTCCAATGTTCATTACAGCTTTGTTTATGGTGGCCAAGACATGGAAACAACCAAAATGTCCTTCAATAGATGAATGGATAAAGAAGTTGTGGTATATATGCACAATGGAATACTATTCGGCGGTAAGTAAAGATGATATAGGACCATTTGTGACAACATGGATGGATCTTGAGAGTATGATGCTAAGCGAAATAAGTCAGACAGGAAAAGCAAAGAACCATATGATTTCACTGAGATGTGATATATAAACCAAAAACAACAAAAGAACAAGACAAACAAATGAGAAACAGAAACTCATAGACACAGACAATAGTTTAGTGGTTACCAGAGGGTAAGGGGGGTGGGGGGTGGGAGATGAGGGTAAGGGGAATCAAATATATGGTGATGGAAGGAGAACTGACTGGATGGTGAACATAAAATGGGATTTATAGATGATGTAATACAGAATTGTACACCTGAAATCTATGTAATTTTACTAACAATTGTCACCCCAAAAATTAAAAAAAAAAATTTCTGGTAGCCACACTAAAAATAGTAAAACAAAACAGGTGAAATTAACATCAATAAAATATTTTATTTAACCCACTTAAAAAAAAGAAAGAAAGAAAGAAAGAAGTTGAAGAAGAGATGGAGGTTTCTTACCAAGTATTTTGCTGCTGTTTTTTTTTTTTTTTTTTTTTAATCTGCCTTGGAGCAATGAGTTAAATATCTGCCACCAAAGGAAAGCAATAGTAATATATATTTTATACATAGTAAAATCTTTATGATTTTATGGTTGCTAAAAAGAAAAATATTTTCTCTCTTACCCTCTTCCTGTGTTGCTTTAGTGTAATAAAATAGCTTCCCTGGGAGGTTAAAAGATTCTGTCATTTCTCTTTCCCATGCTCTAAGACAGTTGTAAATGCCTGGTTTGAAACTTGCTTTTTGTTTGGGAGAGTTTTAATAGATGGTATTAACTGATGCCTAAAGGGGTGAAAGTTACGTATATGTAAAAGCAGTGAAGTTATAGGAAAGTAGCTATAAAGAGGCTAAACAATTCAAGAGAGTTATGTTAACTGCTGTTTCAAAATGCTTGGACCCCTGTTGTGAGAGCCTCCAGAGCTCACTTTCTCTTAGTGACTCCATCTCATTTCTTTTCCTGTTTATATTGTACCATTTAGAGTTTTTTCATTGCCCTTCTTTGAAATCTCAAAGATTGTTCCCTGGAGGATCCACTGTCTACTTCTGAACACTTTCTGGAGATTCTGAGGTTTCAGAATTCCTCTGGGAGCCAGTGAAGAGCGAAGTTCCTTCCTTCAGGCTGAGTGGTGAAGGAAGACCAAAAGCTTTTATGCAAGAACTGGTCTTCCTAACTGGAGAGCTAGGTGAAGATGTAAGGGGCACTCACCAGAGAGGGAAAGGATAGAATATTGGACTGCCTCACCTCAGCATTTTCATTTCCATCACGTAGGAAAGAGAGTAAAGTTTCAGGAGGGAAAGGAAGAAATAAAGGTATTTTGTATGGAACAGTAATATTTCTCTCTATTCATCTTCTGCAGAAAAAACATATTGATGACTTTCTAAGAACAATATGGCTGTATAAATATGACCAATTAAACTGATTTTGAATTTGAGCCTATTTGACATACATTTAAATTGGTTTATGCTCCCATAAAATATCTTATGGAATGGCTAAATATTTTTAAATACTTTGCTAGATTGTGAAATGTTTGGCGAATAAAAAAATTGGGAAGATCTGAGAATTCATTGCAGGACTCCCTGAAGAGATCAGGCTAACTAAGAAGATGAGACAATTTTTTAATAGACTGCCATATTCCTTAAACTTGAAGATATTTCTTTGGAATCCCAAACTAAGAATAAAGTTGGCCTCTCATAAATACCAGGGCAGTTTGATGACTTGGATCACCCAAACATAAAGGAATGAATTGTAGTGAAACTGGAGAAACATTTATAGGGAATTTCATCCGGAATCAGGGTCAAATTTATAGGCATGCACCTATAAGTGTGGGATTGCAAGCCTGATATCTCAGACTTAAAGCTCTAGGACTTTGTAGGTCCTAAAGATATGTTCCATTTGAACAGCATAAGTTTGCCTCCATTTCCCCAGTATTTTAAAAACCAAATGAAGTTACTGACAATATTTAGCAATTGAATTCATATAAAAATCCAAATATCTGGCTTCTCTTGAAAGACCTAGACACACATGCCCAAGAGTTGAACAGCAGCTACATTTTTTTTGGTAGTAGCCTGTACTCACCTGGACTTCGTGATCACATCTCACCCTGCTACCTCACCCTCTAAACCCTATCCCCACCACATGCACATACTCTCAAGTGTCTGACTCTTAGAACCCTTCACTTATTCCCCTGCTCTGCTGGGCTGTCATAGCTGTTGTGTTAATCAAGCAGACTCTATCCCAAGATGTCCCCTGGAATGGTGGGCTATGTATATCTGTGAGCTGTCTCTCACCCTAGCGATCTGTTCCATCCACCCTGGTGCCTCTCCTGGCTGACACTGGCTACTCCCTATATCAGCTCTCTACCACAGTCAGTGCTAGACCCTTCTAATTGTGGATACTAGGCTGCCATCCTGACCTTGCTCCAGACCACTAATGTCAACTTAACCATCATTTAAATCAAATTATAAAAGAAAACAGTTAAACTGCTAGGCAATGATCATGATATATGTTGATGCTATTAATACACACTCCTACAAGAATGTTCTTTCTAAACTAAATGACAAGAACATCCCCTTTTAAAAGTTAATATTTGCAGATCAGTCCAACATCTGCATATTCACTCCAAAAATAAATTTCTATTTTACAGGAGGTGAAAAAAAAAAAAAAAAGCAAAACCTAATTTCATGTCTTGATTACTCAACAAGAGAGTGTATTGATGACACAAGTTGTCCTGAGGTAGATAGTGATTATATTTAAGTGCCATGGAAGATTATCTTGGAAGAGATTGCAATCACTATAAGTACTTAGCATTGCATTGCTTACATGAAAGGAATGTGACTGTTAAGAAGAAAAGAAACCTCCTTAGTATAGATTAGTTTGTCTATTGTCCATTAACTATGAATGAAAGTTGAAATTTAGCTCATTGCAATTCAATGTTAGATTCTGTAAGAACAACAGCTCTTGTTTGAGGAACTGCCAGAATATCTACTGAGGTTTTTTGTTGGAATGCTTACTTGTGGAAGCTATAGGGAGACGGGCTCTTCTTGCTACTGGCATAAATATGTCATATGCATATACATATTTATGCATATACACACATATATAGGAATATACAAGTGATGTGTGTTTGTGTGTGTGTGTGTGTGTGTGTGTGTGTGTTATTCTGAGCTTCTCCTACTTCAACTAGGACAGCATCTATTCTTTTTTATGTAGTTTTATATAATGGGGTTCCATGAAAGATTGTACTTAAATGCTAGAAAAGCACTAATATAGTTCAGCTCTCCTATTTTCTACGTGAGGAAATGAGACTAATAGATATAGTGAGACTTTTTCAAAGTAAAATACTGGTTAGTGGTAGAGTCAGGTTTAGAACACAAGCTCAAAACTCCTAGGCTGATCTTCTTTGCACTTTATTTGGCTAATATTTATTGAGTTTTTGCTATGTGCAGACTCTGTGCCAAGCATGAATTATCTCAACCAACAATTTTACTAACCCCATAAAGTCAACATTATCCATATTAATGATGAGTATAAAAGTCCTCGGGGTAGATAAATAATTTGACCAAGGTCACAAAGCTAGAAAGTACAGAATTGAATTCAAGTCTAACTTAATCTGATTCCAAAACCATTAACTGTCTTCTTAACCACTCTTCTCTACTGTCCCCATAACCATTTTTGTCCAAGATAGTGAAAAGACCATAAAATCAAAATGTGTATCTCTATATTTATGCATGTAATAAGACAACATATTTGATCATGAAATTTTTATTAAATGCTCTGTACTGTCTGAACTCCGTTCTTGAAGGGTTGTCTAACTTGAAAAGATCAGATCCCCAAATATAGTGCCTGTGAGGTTGGAGTGGATAATTCTGCAAGTGATTATGGAAACTGCTTCCTATTTTCTGAGGAGGTAATAGATAACATCTTGGTGTGTTTCTGACACTACCAATCAATAGAGGGTAATGACAGTGAACCAGAGCCAGGAGAGATGGGAAAATGGTCATTGAAGAGTAACCATGGAAGACCAACTGAAAAGCAAATCTAACAAAGCAGTTTATAAGATTCACAGATAAGGATATGGGTGGCCTTGTTCTCGCCAACACAATCCTTAGTTTTAAAGGAACTTCCCTAGTTGGGCTCTCCTGAAAACACTATGGCAGATTCTGAGGTACCTCACTGAAGTCCCAGGGGATAACAATAGATGCTGCTGAAGGGCTCCATGGCAATGTCATCACCCTGTTTTGACAAAGACATATAATTCAGTCTCTAAAATTGCTAAATAAAGGATGGCTATTTCCGCTCCTGTTCAAAATGGCCAAATTTCATCCCTAAAACATCTGATCCAAGCTATTTTCAGCAATGTACTATTGCCCTGCCCACTCAATTTGGTGTTATCTGCACATAGGGAAACAAAGTGGCAGATAGAAGTGTTTCAGTAGCCAATAAAAGTCTGAAACAATTAACCAGTCATTTCAGTTAACAATGGTCTTTGGCTAAATGAGATGCTCAGAATCTTTAGCTGGATTGGGGTTTAGGGTCAGTGTACTTATAGGATGCCATGCAAAGATCACCACCGTATTAGGAGCAGCTCTACATTCCATTGGGGATTTGAAAACAAAAAATTAACTCCCCCAGTTCTGGAGAGGGAAAGGAGACTTCTGGGAGTGACATGAAATTTTTCAGGGTACCGCTGTATGATTTGGTGCTCTGATGTTATTATTTACTAAATGGTATCTCTGTCATCTGGTTTGTTATGTGTGAAGGAGTTCCTATGCCTCGGGTGAAAGGAAATGTAGAAGGAAAATTCATAACCCTTATCAATATTATCACTTGAATGATGATGGTGAAAATAGGTTATAATCTTTTAGCTCTTCAAAATAGTCAGTGATTTTTAGACATTTTTAGAGATGAAAGTGCATGTGTATCAGCTGAACTGAAGAATTTAAAAGATTTTAGGTCTTGTTTTTGTTTCCAAAGATTGTTGTATTTGGTCTGATTTCTACTGTTTCCCAGTAATCCCATGCACATTTTCAGAATCACAGAGATTGCACAGGAAGAGGAAGCTTCATTTTTTTTTCCTTTGGTGGTTCCCAAGCTTAAACTAATTCAACAGTAAACCCTATAGTACACCCAAGACATCAGTAGCCACATCATTGCAAATCAATCCAAGTTGACATCAGGGCCAAATCATGTTTCAAAATTTTGGAGGATGTACGAGAAGATTTGATGAGATCATTTTAATTCCTGGTTAACTTTACTCATGCGCATAGCCTGAAGTTCAACAAAAGACATTTTAACCCTAAACATTTAACTACTTAATCTACAGCAGTTATAAAATACAAAATTATAGAAATTAAGAAACTATTAGGTGGTGAGCCATTTTAACATGAAAAGGGATTTTGTTCATTTCTAGTAGATTTATTCTCCACGATCACACTGCAAGACCAATTTTTGCTATATTCCTCTTTGGTTGCTTTTCACACCTTTGGCTACCAGGTCTCAGTCTCTGTGGATCTACTTCTTTTGTTCTCCCCTTAAAGTATTTCTCAGGCTTCTCTCCCTGGTGAAATCATGAATCTACTTTATGGATGATGGAAGGCTCAGAGGAGTAACATAAGACCCGGTATCATATCATATCATATATCATATCATATCATATCATATCATATCATATCATATCATATCATATCATATCACATCATTATTGTATCATATTATATAAAACCCGGTCTTATAGTAAAATAAGACCTGGTCTTATTTTAATTTTTGCTCCAAAGATGCATTAGAGATGATTGTCCAGCTAGCTCTTATTTTGGGGGAAACATGGTACATCACATAGACATTTACATGTATGAATTTCGGGGAGTTACTTGACCTGTGTGTGCTCCATTTTCCTCATGTGTAAACTGAGATAGCAATAATATCTGCCTCTCGCATGATGATCAAATGAGTTATTATATCTCAAGCATGCAGAACAGTTTTGACATATATAAAGCACACACTGAGTTAATTGTAATTAAGTAATATCATTAATATCATTTTCAGTGGAGAAGCTAGAGAAGACCAGAATCACTAGATGTGTTCTCTCATTGTCATTAAACATGTTGTTTTATCCAAAAAAAATGTGTTGTCCAAACTTCTTTCCGTAGGCAACTCCTAATGACAATCCAAAGGCTTTGGGAAACTGAAGAAGTAGAAAAAGAAATATACATTTTATCATGGTAACTTCTGATATTACCACTTTGATCTATGAATATGAAACTGAGAGAGATAATAGACCAGATGTCCAAACACAAGGAATCTAGCTACCTTAGATATCCATCTGTGTTTTAAGTGCTATTAATTCTGGGAACCCCTGGTAAATCTATATTCAGGGTAAAATAAAGTAAAAGTCACAGATCCTTGTTCCATAGATTTTCCAGAGTTTCCCAGAATTAATCACAAGAAGAAATAACAGGGATGAACAGAGGATTCCATTTAAGCTGATACTTTAATAGTCGTATCCGACAGGGATCTGGGAGCTATCTAGAGACTTGACATTATTATTCAGAGAACATTTGAAATTAACACCATCCTTATTATTAAAATTCTCCATGGAGTTGTTTGCATGTACCTTGATATTGATGCTTTAAAATGCTATTATAACCTTGTGTGTATTAGATTTCAGAACACATAGAGTAGCTCTTGAAGTTTGATTCCTTTAAACTGGCATTTTGTTTTCAGTACCTCAGTTCTATGCAGGGCTCTGGTGGTTCATCCAGGAGTTTTGATATTTGGCTAACAATGCGATGTTAGCTGTCCACTGAGATATTTTGCTTTGCCTAATTCAGTGTGGTACTATGAAACCCCAGCTAATAACAAGTGGAAAGCATTCTCATGTATCCAAATACAAAGTAACATCAGGAAAAGTGTCCTCTGAAATTAGTTACCCTTAGAAGTGTAGTAAACTGGCATACACCAGTTACATAAGAAATGTTAGTTATCATTTCAGACGTTTGTTGCTATTTAATATGCTATTGTAAATTTTAATGGCTCAATACAGTAAAGATTTATTATTTGTCTTAACTTTGTGTGTTGGGTGGGCTTTGCTGGGCAGTTCTTCTGTTCTATTGATTATGGCTCGGGTCACTCAAGTAAGTGCATTCAGCTTGAACTGCAGTGGGGTTAGAACTTCAATAATGACCTGTTGTCCTCTACAGCCTCTCTTCACATGGCATATAGTTGTCCAGTGGTCTAGCATGGACAACATGAAAACCGGGCTCTAAGAGGGCGAAAGTGGAAGCTGCCAGTCCTCTTAAGCCCTGGTCTGGGAAATCCTAGAACCATACTTCTTCTTTCACCTTCTACTTGGTCAAAACCAGTCACAAGGCCAATAGATTCAAAGAAAGAGGAAATGGAGTCCTGATATGAGAATCCACATGACAATACAGGGATGGAAATTGTTGGTGACGATATTTGGAGACTATGTACCACAGTTACTAAGGTTGTCTAATGACAATTTAATTCTTCAAACAGAATTCTTTGTTTTCAGTTATTACTAGTTTCTTTCTCTACCTCTGCAGGCTCCCTTTCTATCTCATGTGATGTCTTATTTTTAAATTTTTTATTGAGCACACATTTTAGTTATTTTTCCCCTTAATTTCACAGTGAGTACAAAACAGTATTCTCTTCTTCAAAATTCTCAATTCGTCTTCAAAATTATGCTTTTCATTTATCAGCTGTATTCTCTTTTTATTTGTTTCCTCTGTATTTACCGAATATTTTCAAACATACTGGTGTATGCATGTGTACACTTGTGTGTGGCCTCCTTATATTTCTTGACAGACTCTCTATACACTCTGTCAATGTCTGCTATTTGCCCCAAAACATTTGACTACATTCTCCTTTAGACCAGGGAAATGAGTTTTTTTCCATTTATCTGGGCATCTTTAACTCTTAATGCTGAGGATTGTTGTTGGTTTTTAATCAGTAAAGTGGAAAGGCAGTTACAATCTTAGCTGAAAAATATTTTTTCTGCATGGTATTTATCTTGTTTGCTTTGCAAACAATCTATCAGGCTTTTGTGCTCATCTGACCTTATTTGCAGATACACTCTATGGTTTTCATTATTTTCATGCTGGAACTTTTACCTGCCAGTCTTATTAGAGGGGTACTTATTCAGTTAATTAAAAGTCTTCTCCCAATTTAGTAATCTATGTCAGTTAAAATCATGAGACAAAAAAGTTTCACAATCTTTCTATTCAGTGATGTCTTAGGTGAGGATATAATTGATTACCCCAACTAGGACACTTTGTAGGATAAAGAGGTATTGCTAATATAATAACATACAATAATAAATAAGACAGTAAACCAGGACTGTCTAAGGAAAGCTTGGATATATGATCATTCATATGTTGTCATGTCTGGAGTCATGGCAACCAGTAAGTCTCCAGTTTCCTGTCTCTCCCTCTCCCTATATGGCACCTCCATCCTTAGATTGTACTCCTCCAAACTGATGGGTGTTACCCCCAGTGAGAGTAAGGTCACACTGCTTAGTAGAAGCAATAGAAGCCAAGATGGAGAAAATTTACTTGAAGTAGACTCATACTTGCTTTTTGCTGTTGTTGTTGTTTTTCTTTTTCACTTCATACTGATGTTGTTCCATGACAAGGAAAGGGATACAAGCTGGCTATGTATTTCTCAATTCTCGATGCCTTCAAACTTTAAATATATTGAGTATCTTGTACTTCCTGTCATATTCCCTGAAAGGAAAGTTAATTGTTAGTTGACCCTCCATGCAATAATCTCAAATGTCAAATCTGTTATACATATCTCAACATTTGAAAAATTCTAGTGGCTGGGTATGTGACTTTGTAGTCTGAAAAAGCTCTTGTAGCTGTTTTTAATATGCAGCATCTTCCATCCCCAACACACACATACTGAGAACACTGTACTCTTTGATGTAATAATGAGATGTTATAACAGGTCTTTAGTAGCTAGTATCAGGATCAAGAAAGATGAAATATGAAGAAGGAATTTTTCTATTTAATTTTATATATGAATGACATCTGAGTAAACTTGCTTTTTGTTTGAGGCCAGATGCTCCAAAGGACCAAATCACAGAGGGTAGAAATTTATGGATCTAGTTGTTAATGCATATTTGATCCCTATAATAGCTGTACATGAAATAATTCACTTCAAAATATTCCTCATTTTTATCAAAGGGCTACATAAGAGCTTTATTATACCTCTTATTTTTAAACTGACTGGTACTGTAAATGAAGTTTTACTACCTCCTAATCATCTTCCCCTGGCAAATAGCTAGTCAATCATTTTTTGACAAAATAAAATAATAATCAAAATGATTAATTCATTGGTAGATGGACAGAGGAATTTATCAATGGATAGATATATGATTAAATAAGAACAATAAAATCTTAGTGGTAGAATCTAGATGGTGGGTATTGGAATGTTCATTGTAAAATTCTTTCATTTTTTCTGAATATTTGAGAATTTCCATAATGAAATATTGAGAAAAGGATTATTCTTTTCAATAAAACCACATAGAGGAAAGGGAATTACTTTTTTTTTTTGCTATCCTTTTTCTGACAGCCTCCCACTCACTCCCCCAAAACCACTGAAAGGACAAAAGTTCCAAGCACAGAAAGACAGACTAACTCTGAAGCTCTCACACCTGTCATGTACATTGCAGTCCAGATTGACACACAGGACCTCAGAACTGACCTTTGCAATCTTAGTCTTCTTGGCACCATGTGTCATCCTGAAAGGCGTATCTAAAGATTTTTTACCTGGAATTATAAAATCTCAAGTCAGTAGTATGACCTGACCTTGGTCAGGAAGTAAAACTGCATGGAGGCAAATTGAACTGAGAAAGAGGATGAGTTTAGGAGGGAATTATGCTGCTGAGTAATGTGTATGTTCTGTAACTAGATCTTTGAGTTGAGGGGAGTGCCCTAAGGAGAATGGATGTGAAGGAGAGGGGAAAGACAGTGAGTATCAGATCAAAGCACAGAGAACCTGACCCAAAGAGTTTTATTTGTAAGCCTCACTGACACGCTGCCTAACACACCTGAACAACAACTACAGATGGTCCATCATACCCATCCCACCATCCTATCCCTTCATTCCCAGTACTATTCTTACAAAATAGCCACTGTAGTTTAAAAATGAATAATATTATATGACCTATCCAAAAGACAAGAGGGAAAAAATGAAAGTGAAATTAAAGAACATGAGTATAAACAGATAGAAATCATACATCATAGGACTTAATACGTAAAGAAACAGGGGATAATTTTATAAAATATTTCTTCATATTCTCAGAGTTCCACTTAACATGTTTTATCAAAAACAAGAGCCCTGAGAAGAGATACAGTGCTCAAATAAAAGAAATGTTAATATTTTGAAGCATAAGAAGCATTACAGAGATAAACCACATTAAAAATAACAACAGGAGAGGTTAGATTAAAATTTGAAAAAGAACAGGAAGATAAGTTTGGGACTATCTTAACAATACAGAAAAGCAGCAAAGTGAAATAATTCTAGATTAGATGATAGGTATGGAAGACAGTCAAAAGATATCATATATATATATATATATATACATATAATCAATTATATTATCTGTATAATTGTTTACTGTATGATTGAGAGCAAGTGGAAGAAAAACCTGTACTTAAAGGTAGAATGAGAAGATATGAGTTGAAAAGATCTTAGTTTGTAAGTATGATAAAAAAAAAAAAGCACACAGTGTATACCAGGAAGAAAAGATAAAAATTATTAATAACAAGGCATTATAGTATTGAAATTACTAAACTACATGTATAAAGAAAAAAATTACATTTCTGCATAAGTAGAAAAAGTAAGTTAGATGAGATGCTTGATGCAGTGTTTGATGACAGAAGAAAGTTGGTCAATATGTACAAAGCTCAAAGGAAAGAAATTATGATGGAAAAA
This sequence comes from Rhinolophus sinicus, assembly GCF_036562045.2. NCBI lineage: Eukaryota > Metazoa > Chordata > Mammalia > Chiroptera > Rhinolophidae > Rhinolophus > Rhinolophus sinicus. The sequence continues at coordinate 52,778,801 of NC_133762.1, forward strand.
GGTAATACCTCCCTTGTCCTTTGAATATAAAGTCAAAGAACAGATAATCTCAAGTACGCAAGAACTGAGGGAACAGAGTGCTCTTGTCCCATTCTTGGTGAAAAGGGCAAAGGAACATTAGCATATGAAATTCAGCTAACCAATAGAACTTAAATCTTAGGAATAAAAATATAAGAAAGGTAAAAGGATGGTGTCACACACACACAAAAAATATTTAAATAGAGAAAGAAGACAAACAGCAAAAAGGATTATAGTTTTAAAGTAAATATAAACATTTTAAATCTTGACAATAAAAATAATATAAAACTAACAAAAATTAAATGATGAAGATGGGAAACAAAGTATAAGTGTGCCAATGTCTATATCCCTCATAGTAAGAATAAAGAAATATTTTCTACCATTGGAATATGTAGTTGTGTTGGGGGAAGTCATTGAGAGGACGTGATTGCTGGTTGACCCAAGAGCTGGACCCAGGAGATCCTCCTCACCCCCTCCCCTATCTCCTCCTTATCGAACTTACTTTTTCTGCTTATGCAGAAATGTGATTTTGTGGTTTTTTTATACAGGTAGTTCAGCAATTTTGATATTATAATACCCATTATTCCCACACTTAAGATCTGTTCCATGGATGGAGCCTTAAAAGAGTAGTGTGTCCTTGAGGTCATCTGAATGGTATATGTGACTAAACCCAGTTAAATCCTCTATATAAACTGGCGGAAATGTGCAGAGATGTATTGTAGTGCCCCAGAGGAAGCCTCCTTTGTAAGTTCCCTTCTTTTTTAAACCTGCCACCTAGCAGTCTGGAGTAGTCTGCATCGTTCCTTGGTCTCCTCTTGTATGCCGTCCACTTTGCAAACCAGCAAGTTTTTAAAAAGCACGTATTGACTCCAACTTTTTCAAGGTATTAATATTTTTTTATCTCTCTCTTTTTTTTTTTAATTTAAAGAGGTTTTTTGTTTGTTTGTTTGTTTTTTAAAGAGACGTTTTGTGCTATGGAAACCTTATATGAAGTTCAAAGAAGGCTTCAGTTTAACTTTTTCATCACTTGAATTCAAGTTAAATCTGTCCTGTGAATGAGGCTGGGAAGCTGTATGAAATGCTGTTTCCAAAGTATGGCAATGGGTCTGGGTGTGGGGATTTTAGTGGCTCTTTTAATATTTTAATTTTCTGTACTGATTTTAAATATATATATATATACACACACACATATATATATGTATAGATATATAATTATTTTTTTCAGAAAACATGATCATATTTCTTTTAAAAATGTGATCACTTCTGTCTTGTGTGAACATAGAAATATCTTTGAGGATGATACTCTGACCTTTTCACTTCTATTGGCCACTCATTTGTGCATGACTAGTTACTTTGGATGGTTATCTGTACTAGCCATTAAGATGGTAAAATCACCGGAGTGATCAATGCCATTTAGTTTCTGGTAGCTTAGACAAAAAATGACTGGTTTGCTAAAAATACCTGGAAAATTTATGAAGAATAACTTAGTTTATTGTCATTGCTGAGATTCATAGGGTTTTGTTTGTTTGTTTGTTTGTTTGTTCTAAGTTTTAAGGCTAACTCCAAATTCCTAGAGCCACAAGAATATAGTGTTACTCTTCATAAGCATAGAGCTGAAGGTCATTAGAGTTGCTCAGGAGGCTTACTCAGTGTTTCCTCCTATGAAGAGTTGGTGTTTAAAGTGTGATTCTAAGTGTTTGTAAATTGAGTTACATTTTCACAGGATAACCTTCTCAGCAATATATTTGTGTAATGTTAACGTTACTGGATTTGTTTGTGTTGTTAAGGTGGAAACACGTGCTACTGGGAGGTAATTATTATAAAGCTCCTTAATTATTGATTTCCCCAACATACCAGGGTTGACATTTTAGCAGATATAATGAAGAGCGAGATATGCATTACCAGAACAGAATGGATAAACGCACAATTTAAAGAGAGACATGATTCATTTTAATACATGTGCAGCAATTATCAAGGAAGTGTGACTGTTTGCTTCATAAATGGCATTATTCAACTTAAATGACAAAACTAGAATATGTAAGGATACTACGAGGGTGTTCAGAACCCTAGTATCAGCTAAGGTATACATAAGCACTTCATGTTTATGTATACCAATGTCCTTTTTTGTAGTTCCTCTCTTCATTACCTTTTATCAAATGGACACTCTGTTTTGAAGTATTTATACTAACTATGCTTCATTTTTCATTTAGAAAAACGGATTTTTGCTTTGCATATTTGTCTACTAGCTATAAATAAATGCAGCTACTTTCCCCCTTGAAATGAACGACTTTGCATTTTAGTCTGAATGAAAAAGGTCAGCTCAGGATGACCACAGAGTTCCCAGCCTTGCTGAATTCTTGCTTTTCATTACTGGTTTATCTGCCTTTCTGATTTCTAACCACAGTGAAATTGCATCTGACTACATGGTAATGAGCCCTTAAAAATGACAAAAAGAAGTGCTTACACATCCAAAGGAGTGTTACCCGCCACAAAATAGCCTTGGTGAAAACAAGTTTTGAGCTATCTTTTGGATTGCCTTTAGAGTCAGTGTATAAGACCCACAAAACACAATGCTTTATTTAATCAGAGAGACACATGAGTTTTGGCATACAATCCATAAAATCATATGATCAAGATGGTCCACCACCATATCAGTTAAGCTTTGTTTGAAATAATATTCATCTACTTTTCTTATATTACAGCATAAGCACAAAGGAGGAAGATGTGTCATAATTTAGATAATTCAAAAGAATGCAATAAAGATTCTAAAGAGAGTTTCCAAAATGAAGTTTCAGAATATCCTGGGTTGAAAGCCTACTTAGCATCTAATAAAAAAATTGGATATGGAATATTTTTTTTCAAATATGCAAAGTGAAAAGAAGGAGATGGCAAATATTAAAATGAAAATAGTGGATTAGAAAATGGAAACATATTTTCAAGTTGATTAATAACTCTAGGTACTTTTTTGGAAACAAAACGTAAAGAAGGAAGAAACATAACCACACAAAATTTAGAATGGTATAAAGGAAATAAATTATATTGGAAATCTCTACAAAATGCATTCAAAATTTTCCAGATTTTTAGGAACCTAAAAGTTAACAAAAGTGACCCCAGAGAAGAGATGAAACTCAAGTTGATAAATAGCTATGAAAATTATTTAGAAAATTATTAAAAAGTGGTATCAAAAAGAAATTTCAAGACTCCATGATCTTCAGAGGAATTATAAAATTTCAAAATAGAGCTAATTTACAAATTAAACTTTCCAACATAAAGAATACAAGCTTTCAAAGTTTTTGTACAACGACATCATCACATTTAAATAGAAATCTAATAGAGATGACAAAATACAATATTTTTCCTTAATACAATCTTACTAATGTTGGGTCAAAAATATTAAATGTTAGCAAAAGTAATATTGATACATTAAAGGGATATTATACCATTTAGCAAGAGCATATATTTTTTCAAATAAATAGCCAGCATCAAGTTTAAATGTAGAAAATTGAAAGTGTTATTTTCATATCAAGAATAAGGTAGTAATGCCTACTACCCCCACTATTAATATTGTTCCAGAAAGAGCACATGAAATTTGAATTGAGAAATGAATATTTAAGGTGTAAATACTGGTAAAGATGAGACAAAAAAAGTATTATTAGCTGCTGCTTATATACTTGTATTCCTAGTAAATCCAGTGGAATCAACTGAAAATTTATAAAACAATTCATTAATATCTAAAAGTTACCAGGAATAAAATCATCAGTTTTGGTTTCTCATCTTTTCTCTTTCATTAGTTTAACTATACCTAGAAAATAGATAATTTTACATATTTGAATGAGTTTTATAAAGTATTATTTTTCTTACTAATTTTATTTCCTCTATATCTGTTATTGCCCCATTATTATTTCTAATGGTGTGTTTGTGTTGCCCCTTTGTCATTTTCATTATGCTTCATATTGTTTTTTTACTTAACGTACTTAGGCTGACAAATAAATTCTGCTGCTTTTTTATTTGCAATTAAAAAAAAATTATTGTCACCATTCTTTTGATTTCAGTAGATGTATTCAGTTGTTTTTTCTATATTCTTCACTGGGACCTCAGTGTTCTCTCCATTGGTCCAGGCATTTATGGAACTTCATATTTGGAAACTTCTTTAGAATTAACATTCTGTGTTTTGGAATTTTCTAAATGGCAATAGATCTTCTCTGTTTATTTTCATAAAATAATATAGAAAGTGGTTACTTTTGTCTAAACAAAGCTTAGCTGATATACTGGTTGACCAAGTAAGGCCATGCCAATCTGTGTCCAAAAATCGTGTGCTACTATGAAGTAAATGGGATATATTCTCCTGTGGGCAAATCCCCACCCCCACCCCCAAAAAAAGAAAACAATATGTTCAAAATATGTTCTCAACAAAGCTTGTTCATGTCTCTTTTTATTAGTTAACACTGATTCAGATATGTAAGCATTTTCTTTCTTGCATGTCTAATTTTTAAGAATTCATTGCATGTATCAGAGGTACCATGTATGTTGCAGGTATATGGAGAATTACATAAAAGTTAGTAGCTTTTTATGCAATCAATAAGCAGTTAGAAAACACAGTGGGAGGAAGAAATCTTTCACAATAGCAACCAAAAAGTAAAATACCTATTATTGAAGTTAACTAGAAATGTGAAAGACATGAAGAAAACTTGAAGTTCTAAGGTTACATAAAAGAAGATTTCAGTAAAATTAGAGGTGATTATATTCTATTATAAGAAACCACAAATTGTGCATTAACGAAGCTCCATTTATTAAACTATAAGTTCAGTGAGCTAACATTCTATCTAAATTTATTTTTGTACTTGACAAAATGACACAAAATTCACTATAAAAAATAAACAAATGAAAAATGTTATGGCATTTTCCAGAAAAAGAAAAAAAAAAAAGAGGTAGAAGTAGCCGTATCTAGTGTAAAAACTGCTAACAAAGCTCTTCCTAACTAAAATAGCTTAAAAATAGAGAACCAGTAGGTTATAGGACAATGTCTCCAAATCTCGAGGTCAGAGGTAATGGTGATGCTCAAATAACTGGGAAAAGAGAGCTAAGTGATGTTGGAACAAGAGACTAACTGTGTGGAAAAAGAAACTAAAAAAAATCTGGATTCCAATCTCATTTCTTTTGCCAAAATAAATTCTGGAAATGAAAAACTAAACTATGAAACTATGGCAGTTAGAAGAAAATCGTGGGTGAATTTATTTAGAATTTTGAATTGGCGTAAGTTCTTCCCAGGAAGGTTACAATACACAGAGCTCGAACAGGAAAACATTAACAAATAAATTATGACCAACAACAACAAAAAAATCTGAGCTAATAAAAAGCTAGGTAGAAACAAGTGATAGACGAAGAGTAGTTTTCTTAATTTACGAAAAAGCATACAAATAGGCAAGGACAAATATGCTTAACGCAAGAGACAATTTAAAAAAATCACTGAAGAAGAAACATAAATGACCAATAAAAGTATAAAATGAAAATCTTCATTCTCATAAAGAAATGCACAGCAAACAATAATGAGATGCTGTATTTAATCAATCAGATTGATAACAGTTAAAATAAGTTTGATAATATCCCATGTCAATGGAGATCCAGAAAAACACGCAGTGTTAGTGAACTGTTGGTTGGCATGTAAATTGATGCAACCTGATTTTCAGACAATTAGGTTATATGAACCAAAATGTAAAATATACATTCCCTTATGATCTTGAATCTCCTCTGCTAGGAATGTATTCAAGAACATGCTCACACATGCAAGAATGCACCAGCAAGAATGTTCATGGTAAAACTAACAAACCATAAACACCAGAAGTGATCACGTAAGGGACCTGGTTGAACTATCTAAGGCATATGGCACATGCCATTCCATTAGCCTATTCCATTGAAAGGCTATATAATCTTTGGAAACATAAAATAGATCTTTAAGTACAGACATGGAAGGACCTACAAGGTAAATGATGTAGTTTAAAAAATTAAAGCAACGATCATACAGTGTGTATAATGTAGCTCCTTTTGTATAAAGAAAAACTGTGTTTGTGTGTGTGTGCATGTGCACAAGTGTTTAAAATATAACTGGAAGACATAGGAATTTAACTCTGCCTTTGTGTAGAATCGTGGTTCCAAATTTCATTGTGCATCAGAATCACCTATAGGCTTTGTTAAAACCCAGATCACTGGGTCCCATGCCCAGAGATTCTGGTTCAGTGTATCTGGGGTAGGGGTTAAGAATGTGCATTTCTAATAACTTTCTAGGCCATCCTGATGCTACTGATCCAGAAATCAAACTATGAGGACAAATACAGAAGAACTAGGCTTCTCAACTTGATAGTCCCTGTTAATTTCATTCTTTTTTAAACTGTGTGTGAATCTGAGTAGTAAGATTCCGGGGCATTTTAATTTTCTTTTTTAAACTTTGTCAGCTTAAGAGACAATAGTCAGAAAAAAATTTTAATCTACCAAATAAAATTAATACACTGCTTTTTATTTAAACTAAGTATTTTGTTTGGTTACTCATTTATTTAGACATGGACTTAGTAGAATATTAACTCTTCCCCAACTTTAACCAACACCAAAATACATCCTTATGTTCTAATTTGAACTCAGAAGTTAAATTGGCTTAGATAATGTGCCAAGAAACCAAAATATTTTAAGAACACTGGTATTCACATCCTTTCATACTACCAAATTTAATGCCAAATTTATATATAAGATGATAAAAAGCAAAAAAGAATCATTGCTAGCTTCTATAAAGTAGAAATGACACTGCAATCACTATAATATGGCACCTTTTAAGATGACAAATAAGATGACAAACTCGGGGCGGGGGTGGGCGTGGAGACATGTGCTGTTCGCATTTGCTGTCTTGTATTTCTATTAATATAGCTTTATGATTGCATTGCCTCTTCTGGTTCAGAATTTCATAAAGCTATAGAACAACAATAACAATAACAAAAAGAGTGGATTGTTCAATTGCATTCTGTTCTTTTAACAGGCCATATTTTTATAATTTTCTTTTGGTATTATTTTTGTTTCATGTAAATTTTTTTCACTTATTCAGTATCCACTGTCTAGTCTCCCTTAGGAGCATTGTATAACATACGGGAACAAATACAAAATAGCTAAAATTTTGGATCACTATCTTGTTAACCCCCAGATCTTCTGAGCAAACCCTCAGAAAACCTGAGCAAACAGACATTGCATTAGACCGTGTCAGCAGCAAAGCAAGCCATGGTTGGGTTACCAAGGCAATGGGTTCTTGTGTTTTGTTTTCTGTACCACGGCCATTTTTTTTCCTTTCCCCTAAAGATCAAATCTGGTGGTTCATTAGCTATTCTGGCTGATCTCAGCCTCCACTGTGAATGCTCTTCTATTCCAAGCCCCAAACTCCAGGGGTTTGATAGAACAAGGTTAACACTTGGAATCACTGTCAGGAGCAAATTGATTGCAAGTAGAGGATGTAAAACTTGTCTGTCCCCATCTCCTTATGGCCTCAAGTTAAGCAGGCAGTTTGTATCAACTGAAGCTTTCAAATTCTTTTTTAACTGACATCTATTACTGAGATCATTATTTCTCTCAAACCACGTGCCACTAACACCTGATTAGCTATGTTCAGAGAGACTGATATACCATTGAAAAGAGCTGAACCTTATAGCTAGTTCACATGAATGTTAAATAAATTATCTTCTTTTTTCTTACTCTGCCCCAACTAGTTTGCCATTATTTAATTTAACAGGCATTTAACAAACATCTGTGTGCTAGGTAGGTACTACGAAATGATTTGCATGCTGCACAATTCTAGAAGTTGGCATTTATGTAGATTTTGATGTGAATAGTACACCAGGAAGTTGTGCAATCGCAACCTGCCTGGCCATATATGTGCACTAATCTAGGCCAGTTCTTTGGCAGGGCAGGGCATATCATGATACGTTATAAGACATCATTTTTCCTCTTTTAGAGCTCATACTCAGGAGAAGGGCTAGTGGGGAAGAGTCCCAGCCACAGTTTCTGTAATTCATAACTGAAGTTATATTTATATTACTGCACAGCTCTGAATAAAGGAGTCTATGATCAGCAAAGAGTGTGTAATGAGTTGTGCTTGGGATGGAGGACAAGAATCAAGAAGGCTCCGTAGAGATGGCATTTGATTTGAGCATTCCAGAATGAGTCACACTTTGATGGGAGGGGAGTGGGAGGATGGAACATAGTGTACTGGGGAACAACAAGAATGCCACTGTTGTCCACATTTGTTTGGAGTGAATGTTAACTGAGAATTATTGAAATACTTTCTCTTGCAATTTGAAGAACATAAACCATGGCTTCTCTCTCAGTGAAAGACTATTCTTCACTAAATTGTTTAATCTGTAGTCTCGATTTATTAAGATATGTATGGCTTGTCTTGGGAGTCTGAGTAATCACTGGCATTGTATAGACAGATACATTTGCATGACATTATAAGAATGTCAAGTTGTCTTTCAAAACTGGACATAAATAAAAGGCCCACCAATGCCTGGGCTATCTCTGAGTGATGACTGTGGGAACATCCGCCAATGGCATTTGCTCTACTGTATGCACACATTTCAATCACCCCAAAAGGCCTCCTATCCACAAAAGGCTGGACAGTCCTTACCTCTTATTCATAATGCCACATTAGCATTTCTATTCTCATGCTCTGTGGTCATAAGAGGCTGAGAGACCTACAGAGAGACATTTCTCAACCTGTGGACACAAAAGCGATGCTTTGAGCCCTCTGAAGGGCCCATCTCAGTGGGGAGTGTCAGTTTAAAGATTACATATTGTACCCCAATACCTCCAGAGACTGAAAGGGGAACATTTTGGGAAAACAGAAATTGATGTAGGCATACATGGAAGGAAGTTGTAATAAAGAATGTAAAGAAAATGGTACACACACACAGTCTTATCTGAGCAATTTTTCACACTGACACTGACTGTATGAAGCCCACATTAACACTCAGAATATTTCCTCTTTGCCCCCTGTAACTGTAATTCTTACTACGATGCATGGCAGATGGACACACATTGAGGCTTAGGGAAATATTCATTGGACTGTCTAATATCAGAAATTTTAGACTTCTCCACAAAAACCATTTTAGTCATCTTTCCCTTTTGATCTACACATGTGCTACAAGATTGTATCTTTCAAAAATTTTGGATATAACGTAATAATAAACGTTTGTCGAATATGCAATTAGTCACTTAATGTTAGCAGTCGTGGGGAATGTGGGCTCTGAAATCAGATTCTCTGAATTGATATAAATGGTGTATCTACTGGAAAAGTCACTTTTTAATTCACCTTAGTATCCCCATCTGAACTGGGGAGAACTGGGCAAAATGAATATATGAAATGATGAAGCAGAATGCCAGACACTGGCAAGGGGTCCATAGTGCTTAGAATTATCACTTCCCCAAAATCCCTTTGGTGTCAAATGTGGCCAAATTTAACATCTAAATAACATGAAAGGATTATTGTTAACAAAGTGAATTGATATAATTCCAGCCGAAAGCAAGTACACTTGAACTTTCATAGAGCTTCTAAGGCCCTTTCAAATTCAAATTTTCATTTTGAGATTTTTTTAAAAAAAATAACATACATTTGCATGCCTGTTATATGAGTTGGGAATGTGTTTGGCTGCAACAGAGGCTTAAACAACTATAGGTGTATTTTATTACGTATCAAGGTGGTAAGTAACTGTCCTTGATTCCAGTGCTCAACAATGTCTCTGAGGGATCCAGCTTCTTTGTCATTTTCTCCCAGCAGCCTTACCTTTTAGGCTTCTACCTTAGGCAAGTTACTTGCCCCATGAAACTGCTGTGACATCCAGGCCTCCTACCAGCATCACAGGTCAAAAGAAGACGTGAATGGTGACTACCAGAGATCCTGTCATTTTTATCAGAAAAGCAGTAGCTTTCCAAGAAGTACACCCAGCAGTGTTCTCCTTCCATCTCATTGGCCAGAACTGTCACATAGCCATGCATAGTTAAAAGGAATCTAGAAAAGTGGGTAACAGGATTGTCTTGGTAAACTAATGATAATCTATCAATTAAAGCTGGGGATAGTGTACCCTCAAAAAGAAAAAAATCAAGGTTCTGTTAACATAGAGCAATAGTTCTTAAAATTCAGTATGCAAAGAAATCACCAGAAAGGTTTACCAAAATAAAACTTTCTGGACCCCACCCCCAGAATTTCTTATTCAGTAGGTCTGGAGTAGGGATCAAGAATTTGCATTTCTAGCAAGATATTATTGTAGCCACTTATAGAAAACATATTCTGCCATAGGCAGACACCTAGCAGTGTCTATCACATCCCTGTTGAAGGAGTCTCAAGGCTCTAGAAGTCCTCATCAGAAACCTTTGTCCTACATCAGCACCCAGAATGTCAGTCCAGCAGAGCACTGCTGGGGATGACCACAGAGTCTGACATGGCCGTGCTGCTGCTTTCTTCTGTGCCCATTACCTGGCAAGTTGTCTAGGTTTCAGGGATTTCCCATTCCTGCAGAATCTTGACCAGCTCTGCAGGGGTGGAATCAAAACAAATGAACAAAGAAAGAAATCCAGAGTTAGTATCACCCATCATTTATTATCATTATTAAACAAAAACCTTGAATTTCTTTGTGTGTAAGAATAATGCTGGAGCTTTAAAGTCCAAGGCACCACTCCTATTTTCTAAGAGTTCAGGATCTTTGGGGAGATTGGATTTATACTTAAAAAAAAAATTAAAAATGAGTATCAATAGACAGGTTCACATGTTGTGCCAAAAGAAACACATTTTGATTGCTTCAAAATGAGGCTGAGATTTTTGTCAGCTGAATGGCATAGAAAGCCACCCTAGTGGAGGGATTTCTTAATTTGCACTTTGAAAGATAATAGAAAAAGGGGATGGATGGATGGATGGATGGATGGATGGATGGATGGATGGATGGATGGATAGATGGGAAGGAAGAGAAAGTCGACTTTGGGAAAGAAGCACCTAGTGCCCAATGACACAAGGTTGGGACACCGTGGGTCTCATTTGAGTTGGAGAATAGATCATTATGTCACAGCATCAGTAGAAGTTCTACCCACATATGTATGAAAATTCCTTGTGCTTATCTCAGTTTGTTTTAAAAGCATCCTAATAGTATGATACTTAATACGTAAGAGTCCAGAAAAAAGAGTCCATTTTAATTCTCTCTTGTTCCAAATATTGACTGGTTCTATACACCATGACATATTTTCATCTGAATAACATTTAAAGTACATTTTTTCTATGAAATGTGAAGTGCTTTAAAAAGGTTGCCTTTTGGCACTACAGAACGAACTTACTTTAGAACATGTGTATTGTCAAAATGTCACTAAGATATGTTAAGAAAGTGTTCTCTAGAGTTGAGAGATGGGTTACTGACAAGTAGCCCAAGTCTCCTTTCCCAAGTACACTCAAAAAATCAATATTTAGATCAAAACTAAAGGTATGCTCTCAAGAATTATCTGAGCAATTTTTCATTTCTAGAATTTTTATATATTTTTTAATTTTAGATAGTGCCCATTGCTCTTTTTAAATACAGTTTTTACTGACTGCTTATTGTACATAAAGTCTATCCTATCTATAGAGAGGATATAAAAGAAGCAGAACACATGATCATTAACTTTAGTAAATGCATGCCTTGCTTGCGGTAATGTGGTACTACTAATAATGCTCATTAATATCAATAACTTTAATAACATAATAATCAATAACATAATAATATCAACAACAACATCAATAACAATTATTTATGAACAATTGCCTCATTTAATCCTCACAACAATCCTATGATGTATCACTGTCATTTCCGTTTTACAGATGAAGAAACCAAGGGTACAAAGATTAAGATTCTTGCCCTTAGATGACTTATCCTAGCAAGATAAAGCAGCTGAGGCTGGAACCCATATCCACTTGCCTTCAAAGTTCTTCCAAAATTACAGTTTTTTTTACAGACTGTGTCAATATTAAATTATTAAATGGTAGTAAAACAACCAAAATGAGTACTTTACCTGTGTTTAGGTGGTGTCCAATGTATAAGTTGAATTAATTCTGGAGGAAGTGAATTTTGATCAGACTATGAAAAGCCATTTCAAACAGGAACAATGGCAGAAAGAACATTGACAGGACATAGTTATTATGAGAATGGAATGATCAAACTGAGGTGGAGAGTAAATTTTTGGATTAGCTGGAGAGAAGAGCTCAGCAGAAATGGAATTGATGGTGGCAGTCTAGTTGAGGAGCTACCTCAGGGCCATTGCACACTGCTGCTCAGGTTGTTCACTGCACAAAGACAGTAATATACTGTGAGTGGGGCGCTCACCAAACTAAGCATCTGGTTCTGAGTCCACATCTGCTTGGAGAAAGAGATCAGTGATCATCTATATTTTCTTAGCAACTCAGAAATCTCATGAATGCCAACCCAATGGCTTTCAACTGTAAATACCTGTGACTATGTGCTCAAGGGCCTTCACTCAGTATTGCAGCCCATTCAGCCCATGTGTGAGGCAGGCAGGAAGAGTTAAGGATTTAATTGCCCCCTGTGTAGAGAGGCTAGCTAAGCTATTCCGTGATATTGCTACCTCAGCAACAACTTTGTTTGGCCAAATGGCCTACAGAGACCTTGGGCTGCCACTAGCCCCTCCTGTGAGTGCAGGTCCTAGATGACAGCCTGAAACATCACAGGCAAAGGTAAACCCTTGATATGACTTCCCTAGCATCCCTTGTGAACAACAGTTTACCTCACCTCCCAGGGCCTTCCCCTGTGTGCTCCTTCAAGACTCCTGAGGAACTTACCAGAACTCTGCTCTTACTGGTTTGAGTTGATGAATCCAGCCTTAGCCCGGAAACCCTAATAAAGGAATGTACCTGGGTCCTGCCACTGACTCTGTCTGCACCCTGCCTTGACCTTCCCATGTGGCCCTTCAAGTCTTGCCATGTATTTTCTCCAGGACTTGAGAGTTATTAACTTCCCAATTTCAACACTCTTATAGTTTTGGTTGAACCAGGGCTCATCATCCAACACCCCAGGGTTCTACTTAAAAATGTTAATTTAATAAAGTCACAATATCCAAAGATCAGTGGTATTGATTCATACATACCCCAGCTCCCTCAAGCACAAGTGGGATAACTCTGAGTCGTTTTCTATACTGTCTCCTAGAGTTCATGCAGGACTTCAACCCTACAATGCATTTTTATTGACTCCCTTCCCTACCTCACCTTGGAACTTCCTTACTGGTGCTTCCAAAGATCATTTCCAAAATAACTATTTAAACTTCAATCTGTGTCTCTGGGGTTTGTTTCTGGGGAAACCCAATTTAAGATAGATTGAGACTGATCCCCACAAAAGCACAGTATGGGTTAGCTATAGCCATGGGGATCAGAAAAGCTCAATAATTACATAGAATAAACAATGATATAAAATTGCTGTAGGTTATTGAAAAAGGGATGGGTTTGTTGTTTGAAGAAAATGATCCTTATTTTTGTATATATTATGCATTGCACTGAGAACAGAGTGGTAGCTGGGGGACAACCTGGAGCCTAGGGAATCAAGTTTTACCACTATTATTATTTTTTTAATTTTTATTTTTTCAATTACAGTTGACATACAATATTAGTTTCAAATATACAGCATAATGATTAGACATTTGTAAAACTTATGAAGTGATCACCCTGATAAATCTGGCACCATATAGAGTTTTTACAATATTATTGACTATAGTCCTTATGTTGTACTTTACATGCCATGACTGCCATAACTACCAATTTGCACTTCGTAATCCCTTTCCCTTTTTCACCTTCCCCCAACTCCCCTTTCTTCTGGCAACCATTAAAATGTTCTCTGCATCTATGAGTTTGTTTCTGTTTTGTTTGTTTGTGTATTTTGTTTTTTATTCCACATATAAGTGAAATCATATGGTATTTGTCTTTCTCTGTCTGACTTATTTCACTTAGCATAATACAGAAAAAAAAACTGGGGTAGCAATTCTTATACTAGACAAAATAGACTTAAAAACAAAGGCTATAACAAGAGACAAAGAAGAACCCAACAATTCCACTTCTGGGTATTTATCACTATTGTGATTTTCTAGTGGGGCAAACAAAGAACATTTGGATTAATGGGCAGGAAATTAAAATGAAAATAAGGAGTTTATGTAGGACGTTTGAAGGAGAATCAGTAGGGACTATACTGACTTAGTTGATAATGGAGGAGTGGAGACGATGGAGGAAGCAAAACGAACCCTCTTGGAGAACTGGTAGTACGACAGTGTCCTTGGCAGTTTTGTTCTATGACTAATTTGTAGCCTCTTCTTATAGAGTAATTGGTCTTGAAACTATCCTAAAGTGACCTTCTATAGTTCATCAGAATGGGAACCATTTCTCCAAAAGAATAGGTCTTGTGAAACCTTTGAAGATATAGTCAGTACTTCATATGATTTTATGGATTTTTCTCCAGCCCTCCAATACACATAAAATGTTTTATCTCTCATTTTCCTACACTGAAAACCTCAAACAGGTTTTTTTCTCTTTGTGAAAAAAAAAATAGCTTTTTTCTTAACAATAGACCTCCTAATGAGTGATCAAAGCTACATTTTTAATGTGCAAAAGCCAAGACCTCTTTAACAATTGGTGGCTCTCTCTCAACATCACAGCCAGTGGTGGCTTCATTTACACCTGTTCAATGAAGATACTGAAATGTTGCCTGCCAGGTAACAGAAGTGAACTACACTTTCAGGAGTGCTCACTTGGCACAGCTTTTTAAGCCACTTAACACCTTTCAAATGTCTGGAAGCTAACAGAATGCTCTTTACACATGGCTCCCCTGACTATCGCAGCTTCCAATAATTTTTGTTTATTATTATTTGATTATTTATTTATCTATTTAGTTTATTTATCGCAAGCAGAAAATATAGTGGTCTTAAATGTTGACATAATGTTGACGAAGCATTTTGCAGCTGGACTTTATTTTTCACAGAACAGAACTCTTTTAGCTCTAAACTAAATTTTTCACTAGACAATTATCAGTGCTTTTAACTAATTTAACTTTTCAGCTTATTGATTAAAAGCCTAGTGTGGAGGGGAGGGCATACAATCTCAAAATGATGTAATTTTAGTACCATTTGAAAGCTGCTAAGGATAATACATTGTTATTTGAATGAGCCCAGTGAAGGAAAAGCTCCATGAGCTTAATTCTTTTATTGCAGATAAGGATCTTGGGGAAAAAAATGGAAAAAGATACCTAGAAAAATTCGCCAAAAGACCAAAACAACAATAATGTCCTAGGTTGACAATTTGAGCTGTCCCTCTCCACTCTAGAAATGAGCCAAAGATGTATTTACCTCTTGACCCCAAATAAATGACCAATTGGAGGAGACCATGACATTTGTTTGGTCTTTTTTTCTTTTTCTTTTTTATTAGTTTCAGGTGTACAAAACACCATAATAATTAGACATTTATATACCTCACAAAGTGATAAGTCCAATAAGTCTATTACCCATCTGACACTGTACATACTTATTAAAATATTATTGACTATATTCCCTATGCTGTACTATATATCCCAATAATTATTTTTTTTACATTATAGTTGACATTCAATATTATTTTATATTAATTTCAGGTATACAGCATAGTGTTTATATAATTTATATAATTTATAAGGTGATCCCCTGATAAATCTAGTACCCAGCTGACACTATACATAGTTTTTACAGTATTATTGACTGTTCTTTTCTTAAGGAGAGAATTCACCAGTATTCTGTCCATACAGACATATGCACATATTTCCAGAATATTTGTGATGGCAAAAGATTAAATTCATTTTGAGGGGTTTTATTCATATTTTCTCTTCCACTTAGGGTATAGCTAGTTGCACTGACTCCCACCAGTAACCACTCTCCAGAAAAGAATTGGGTCTCAGGAATCATAGATAGAAAAATCAGGTGAAATGAACCATTGCATCATATCAGACATAAGTAGCATCTACAAATTGATTGGTTTAATTCAGTCAAATTATTATTAGATTATTGCAATAATGATCCATTTGAGTTATACAAGTAGTGGAAAGAGCTAGATGTACTTCACTTGATAATCTTAATGACTAAAGTAGGACCTTCATTAGGCCATGAGTTTGATGACTGATAAAAGAATAAGGCTATGCATCATTATGGGGACCATCCTGAGTGTTTAGAAGAAAGAACCACCTTCTGAATTCATTGTGAGTCACCTGCTTCCTACTTTCACACACACACACACACACACATACACACACACACACACACACTTCCAATGTAGAATCTGTAAAATGAAGATATCAGACTGTACTATACAATACAGTAGTCACTAGACCCAAGTGTCTCTTGAACACTGGAAATGTGATGAGTCCAAATTCATATATGTTGTAAAACACCCAGGAATTCCAAAGACTCAGTACTAAGAAAAGAATGTAAAATAGTGCTTTACTAAATTTTTGTATTAATTATAGATTCAAATGATAATATTTGCATACATTGAATAAAAATAGAAATTAATTTCATGTTTCATTTTTTATTTTTAAATTATGTATGCTAGATTCCTAAATTTCATACATTAACTTTACTTTTTTAATTACATATATTACTAACATAAATATTTCTATTGGACAGCTCTGAAAAGAATTTTAGTGCATGGACATATTTTTCTCTCCTTCACAACTTTAAAAAATAAAAAGAGTAAGCTTCTTACTTATAATTCATATTTGCGTCCTTTTAATTCACACAACAGCATTATACTTATGTATCTGATGGAAAACAATGGTAATAAACCCAGCTAATTAAAGAGGCTGTCTACTTAGAAATGTTATTTCACAAATTAAATACTTCTACAAATATTTTTGGAGTCTACACACACACACAAAACTAATAAGAAGATATTTTCTTACAAACTGAAAACTCAGGATATTTCCACTTAATTAGTATTTTGTGCACAAAAGTATTATTTTTATTTGTGTGCCTTTTCCACTAAACTTTCTTTTATTAACAAAACCACTTTTTTAATAAAAAGCACAATTATCATTTAACTGACTCTCCACATATCTGATTTAAATGATACATATTGAAAAATATAGGATGTACCCCTAAAGTAAATAATACTAATTTATAAGAGCATCTTTGCAACATTTCAATAGTGTATAACAGAAAAGTGTTTTTTTAAAAAAATCAATTAAGAATCATTGGTTTGAATGGAGGAATTAGTTGGTGAGAATAGAGTTACTGAACACCGAATAACTTGTCCCTGAAGAGAAGACAGGAAAAGATAAGGCACATTGAGATGAACTTCCGTCTGGAAGTTCCCATTTCCCTTAAGTTGGGAGCTTTACAAAAACAAAATATTATCTTAAACTATGGAGATATGAAGACATATCAAGTGTACATACTTTTCTTTATATAAGAAAATATAATATAGTGGAGAGATATAGATCATTAAGCCAATAAATTCCAGTACTCTATCCATGTTATTCCACCATATATATATATATGCATATATATATATATGGCAGCCATTTTCTATGTAGCAGCCACAGTGATTTTTTTAACCTTTTTTTTTTAACCTCTCCTACTGACACTACCTAAAATCCCAGAGTGGATTTCCAATGCACTTGGAAAAAAATCTTCCTAACGCCCACAACACCCTGCATGACCTCACTTTTACCAACTTCACTGTACATACTTGTCTTCCCCTTCATGCTCAACTCTCCATCTGGCTACTGCCTCAGATTTTCACCTTTGTCATCCCTCTGTCTAGAACTCTTCCTTAAAGCTTAAGTATAATGGAAAATAGAGGAAGGGTCAGCCCTATGGACACTTCTTAGTTCCCTTCCCTGGTCACCTATTTTAAGTAGCTCTCCTGCACTCATGACCATAACCTTGTGTCTCAATTTCCCTATTTAATTTTCTTTATAATGCTAACAAATATCTAAAATTATCTTTTACTTTAAATGTATTTAGTTGTCTATTGTCTATTCTCACTAGAATTGATAACACAAGTCTTATTTCTTTTATTTGGTAATCTTTTCTCAAGCATGTAAAAAGCCCTTAATAATTAAATTCTGCTGGATGGATGGATGGAATATGATACAGTTTTGCTAGGACAATTCAGAATGCTAGGGGAGGAATAGAGGTGGCACCTAATTCAGATTAGGAGTTTAAGGAAAATTTTTCTGAAAGATATAGCACCTTTACTGGCACAGGAAGTTGTCAGCAGGAGTTGGCCAGGTAATCAGCAAAGGGCTTTACCTTCTGGGTAAATGAATAAGGGCCCAGTGGCCAAAAAGAAGCTGCTATGCTCTGAGAACTACAAAAAAAAAGTTCAGTCAAGTTGCAGCAAGAAGTAGGATAATGTTGAGCTGTGAGGACAGGTAGGCAGGGATGGATATGCAGGAGTCCACCAATTCACGAGAAGTGATTGTATGAGAAGACTGATTTGGACTGTATTATAAACCCACGCGTCTAAAAGTTCTGCAAATTGAGGAATGCTTTGTGTATCAGTGTGCTTCCTCTATGTCAATCCTTAAGGTCCTCATGAGACTCTAAACAAAGTCAGAGGCTACCTCCCACCTCCTGAATTCTCCTTTGCATCTAACACAGTGCCTTGTACAAGGTAGGCTCCCAGCAAACATGTGTGGAGTTAAATTTAGTCTTTTCTCATATTATTCTATAAGCCATTCTTTGAACTGATATTTCAGGTTGTCTAGATTGTTCTGAGACATCACACACAGTGCAAGAATCACTCATGCTCTGTTGATCCTCCGTAATAGTTGCTTTGAATTAATGTGGAGGATGGACACGCACAATAAATTGGCATGCTCCAAAGCCTTTCATTGTGGAAGAAATACAACCTTGACAATAAAGAAGGCCCAGGAGACAACTTCCAGAGATGTCTTTATTTCTGTGTGAATATATTCCTTTAATCATTAGCATGTGCCTAGAGAAGCACAAACTAAAGCAAACTTCCAGAAACCACACTTGAATCATAACTTAACAGCTCAAAGCCATTAGACATGTCTAAAAGTTTGGTGTAACCACTGCCTCATCTGACAACCTGTTGCTTATAAGATTTGCTACTTCTTAATCTCAATGTTCTAAATGATGAATGCTCATTTGAAAGGCAAAACAAGGGAGCACTATAGAGTCATATTAAGTCTACAAGTCAATTGATTTCCTATATGAAACCCTTCATGGAGGGAGGCATGAACTGAAGAAGAATTTGTTCCTTGTCAGATGCCAATTGAATACATTATCAAACCTTGAATATTAAAACATCCTGAGCTTCAGATATGTCTTAGAAACGCCGGTGTGACATGTGTGCACATAGGGAAGAAATTAAATAACTCACATAGTTCACATGATATAAAACAGTTTGGTTTGCATATTGTTGCTGTTGCTTTTCTTACACATTTTTGTTTTTCATGTTCAGGTTGTTTGTGGAAATATATTCTAAAGTGATATCACCAAGTGGGTGTGAAAGAATTTTCTCAATGAAAAAATAACTAAGATAGAGGTCAGTTAATCCCTCTGCCCTGATACCCCTAATCAAGTTAGATGAGGACAGAGATGGAAAAAAAAATAGAAGATGGTAAACACACCACTGAAGGAGACTTCCTGTGCCCTGCACACATTCCTTGGACCATAACATTTCACTGTGCTCCAACCAATTTCCAGCTGCCACTGTCTGCAATTCTGTGCCTGAGAGCTTATTTACATAATAGTGGAAATCTTCTCTATCAGTAGAAAGTCCCCTTGGAAACTTGCTCTCATCCAATGATTTTGCAGTGTATAAATACCCCAGCCCCTCTCCTCTTGGCTGCCATAAATTTGAGACATCTATTCTGTCCCACTTCTCAGGTTCCCTGCTTTAAGCTCCAGTAGTCCATTGTGGTAGCTGGCTTGATAACTCACCCTTTATTGTCTGCCTTCCCCACTTCGTATCACTTCACCACTCTCTCCGTGCCTCCTGGGATCACCTCCCAAGTAAACCATTTGAACTCATATCGTAGCTCTTGGCTCTGATCCTGGTAGAACCCAAACTAAGAAAACCATTTCTTCCCATAGACATTTGCTTTTGGACTCTAATAATCAGAATTATAGCAGCTTCTATATTTAAGAACTATTATCATTTTTTGATAATGTTGCATTACTATGGGTCATGCCTCCTCCCTGCTTTGCTCAATACCCGTCAAAAGTAAGTGTTTCATAAATAATTTCTGAATGTAGATCACCTCCATGAATGGAAAGCTTGTGCCTTATCACAGTTCTTAAGCACAGTCTATGCTAAGTAAATATTTTATGAGATGAAGTGTGATGATTATGACCTGGACAGTGAAAAGTTCTTTATTCAACTTTTAACTATGCCTAGAACATACTAGAGTACATAGTACTTAAAGCCATCTGGTTGAAATCCACCTGCTTACACAGATATTTTCAGATGAGAGAGGTGTGCTTTATCCAGCTCAGCATCTGGGAATAATTCATCAGAAAAGTGCAACTTATAAAACCACTCACTCTGGACACCTCACTCCCTTTCAAATGAGAAGGATTTGGTTTCAAGTGCTGGACATGGAAGCTAAGTATGCAGGGACTGATTTCTTAAGAAATATGAATATGAGAGAGGGAAGATTTTATCACTCTGAGTATGGCAAAATGAAAGCCTGCCTGAGTTGGGTAAAATGCTCATAATTTATTTTACATGCACTTCTCTAAAGCATCTTGGATAAAGAACTCATTGGATTTTCACTTGGATATTTGCCCTGAGGCTAAATCTTGGGGAATATATTTCAACAGAGTTTTTCAATGGCAAAACAATGTTTTTAATATAGTTGAATATGAAATGTAGTCCCATGACTATGTGCAATTGCTGGTATTGATATGATATTATAAATTGCCTCATTTTATCTTAATCTCAACCTCCCCTGGGTAAGGAAAAAGTGAGAGAGAATAGTCAAAAAATAGAAAACACTTCTACTTGAGTTATGTCTTCATTCAAATCATTCCAGATTATCCAAAGCCTTGAAATTTTGTTACCCAAGATATCTAGATAATTGAGGCAGGGATTTCCTAGAAAAGAAATTGAGGCCTCAAGTATCTGTTTCATGTTGCAGTTATAGGAGTCTGACTTCTAACTTATAGTCAAAATGTGCAACTTTTCTTCCTTCCCTCAGTTAGCCTATTGTCACTCATAAGTAGAATGGAATGCTAGAAGTTGGCAGGGTTTGTTGTTTTTTATCATGCTGATAACTAGATTTCAAACTTTTAAATCTGAAGATGATGTAGATAGTTAATTGGAACTGGAATAGTTGAGGGGTTATGAACATACCAAGCTAACATTTAATCATGATTTATAGCAAAACATTATATATATATATATATGACATTAGAAGAACAATAAAGACCCTATCGTGTATCCCTGAAAATAAGACCTAGCCAGACCATCAGCTGTAATGCGTCTTTTGGAGCAAAAATTAACATAAGACCCGGTATTATATTATATTATATTATATTATATTATATTATATTATATTATATTATATTATATTATATTATATTAATGACCCGGTCTTATATTAAAATAAGACCAGG
Organism: Rhinolophus sinicus; assembly: GCF_036562045.2. Taxonomy (NCBI): domain Eukaryota; kingdom Metazoa; phylum Chordata; class Mammalia; order Chiroptera; family Rhinolophidae; genus Rhinolophus; species Rhinolophus sinicus. The sequence goes on from NC_133762.1 coordinate 52,800,476, forward strand.
TCTTATATTAATTTTTGCTCCAAAGGACGCATTAGAGCTGATGGTACAGCTGGTCTTATTTTCGGGGAAATACAGTATTTGGCCAGTAATACTTTGTTCATAGTCCTAATTGAAGTAATATGGGAAGAGTGCATGGTAGGAAGATCAATAAATTGATGTACTGTAACTTATCTGGTAGATAATTCAGCTTCTTATTCCATTTAGCCGATAATGTTTCTTTTAAGTTGTGTGTGCTTCAGAGGTGGCCTGACATGGCTTTTATATGCTAGGTCAGATCCATTGAACCACAAATTGTACTGGAAACAGACTTTCCCACTGATTCATGTAAACAGAACTATGGCAACTGAATTCTTCTGGCAAGTGTGAAACCTCCACCTATCCACGAATGGCATAGGCTTCAAACTGTCATTTATTTCAAATTTTAACAAGAAATTTTGGCTACAAACCATACCAATATGCCAATTGCAGCCACTAAGCTAAACTGACTAGATACATTGACTTAAATAATCATAGGCCTTATATCCGATCAAGAAGACCTTGAGAATTCCAGCACCTCCTTCCTTCTGCTCCTCTGATATTTAACAGGCAAGCTTTTGCCTGATACTCTGATAGCATGCTCTCCCTCTGATCAGTTCAATGTTGGACAGTAGGATTTCCATTAGCTTTAGTTTGTGCTAGGTTAGGGTAGTAAGTCCAGAAGCAAAGAAAGGATGTGACAAAATCCCTATCTGCACTGTTCTTATGACCTTGCTGGAGAGAGAGGACTCTAACCTGTAAAAGCCCAACAGGATTTTCTGAAAATAGGCAGAAGCATTTAAAGCTCTGATAGTGATACATTAATAAATTCTGATGGTGGGACTTTATCTAATGGTGTAAATGAGATGCCATGTTTCCTGTTATATTATATTATATGAGTGTTTGATACCTGTTATAATCCTGTTATATTATATGAGTGTTCGATACCTGCTTGTCCACTCACAAAAAAAAATATACTGATTACCTTATCTTATGGAGCTCATTGAAAGCAGGGGCTGTAAATTCTCAAGATTGTTTTCACATATTGTGGGCTCAATTAACATTTTTATTAAAGAAATTTTATTGGTTTGTTTTTGATTTGGTACTACATACCAAAGCCACAAAGTCAGCTGGAGAGGGAGCACTTGAAGTATTCAATTCTCTTTTAATCAAAGCAAAGACAGACTGCTAATAAAAAATTGTGTTCTGACCAGTTTATAAAGTATATTACTCAGCAGGAAGAATGAAAGAGATAAGCTGTGTTTACTTGGAACATCCTACTGTCCTTTTGATAAAGCATTCTTGAGTTCATTGAAAAATTATTACAGTCATCCTCACAACTCATCAGCCTCCCTAAATGTACCCACCAAAGAGTAATTTCTTCAGAGTGGATTTTTCTGTGGCAGGTTGTGGAACGCAGTACTCTCTCCTTGAACTCATGTCATGCAGATTCAAATGGCATATAATGTGTCCACACTACATCATGCCCAAGCTAAAAATCCAAACCTTGTTTTTGACTCCCCAATTCTGCACAATGATCTGAATTTAATCAAGTTTCGTTAATCCTCCTCCCTAATTCCTTTCAGATCTGTGTTCTCTTCATCCTCAAAGCCAATATCTTAAGTTAGACCACCACAATATCTTTCTTGGATGACTGCCACACTCCTAATTAATTTCCCTGTCTGTATTCTTGCCACCACTGCCCCTTGTAGCCCATCCTATAGAATCCCAAAGCAATTCTGATTGGACAATCTGATAAGGTTCCCCAGTGGTCTCAGAATAAAGCTTTGGAGGATCATTAATGTGGCTTGGCTTGGCCCTGCCTACCCCTCCTGCATTACTTTTTAATCACTTTTTCCCCTCACGTGCTAATTAATTATTAAACTACTTGTCATTCCCCTAAAAGCTATGCTATCTTTTTCCTCAAGTATTCTCACATGGAGGTCTCTTTCCCCTTCTTCTTTCGTTGGTGAAGCCTGTGGGGACAGGGCCCCAGAAAGCAGTTTCCAGGCTCTCGGTCTCACATAGAAAGGTGCTGGCTCAGGTAGTAAATGTCCATCAACTGTGATTGGATGGCCATCAGCTATGGCTAGTTGGCCGTCAGCTGTAACCAGTGAGCCATTGGCCACTAATATGACTGCTGTGGCTACGCTAGCAGAAAAATGGGGGCTAGCAAGAAGATGGCGGCTGAGCCTGCAGGCGGTACAGTGAGAGTTGTGAACAGTGTGGCTCCTGCTTCCTGTGTCTCCAACCCAACCACCAGCGAGAATATAGTAGTATGACTCCCCTACTTATGGCTCCGTGGGTGTTCCCTTTTGGCCTCACCATATCCTGCATTCTTATGTGGGGAGCAGGAGCTGAGGCCCCGCAGGCCTCCCTGCACGACAAGCCCTACTCATCCTTCAGAACTCAGATTGCATATTTTGTTCCATCCTCTGGTGGCTTTTTCTGGCCCACCAAGACTGGCTTTCGTGTCCCATTAATATGCTCCTGGATCCAATATGCTGTGCTAATAGACTCTACCACAGCACTGACCACGCTCTAACAAAATTTGTTTGTTTCTCCCACTGGGAAGTTGGGAACTGTGGTTGTGGCGCGGGAGACCCTGCTCGCTGTGCCATTTGTCATGCGGGGTGGCCTGCGGGGTCTCAGCTCCCGCTCCCCACATAAGAACGCAGGATGTGGCTAGGCCAAAAAGGAACACCCAGGAAGCCATAGGTAGGGGAGTCATACCACTATATTCTCTCTGGCGGCTGGTTGAGACACACTCAATAGTAGCCACACGATCCGCAGTACGCCATTCACTTCTCTGCCTGCCAACCAACCAACCAATCAACGCAGCCGGCAGTTACATCAGTAGCCAAATGGCTAACCAGTTACAGCTGATGGCCAACCAATCACAGTCAATGGCCATTTACCACCCAAACCAGCACCTCTCCACGCGAGGCCAAGAGCCTGGAAACTGCTCTCTGGGACTCTGTCCCCACAGTGGTTCTTTACAGTTGTATGTTACCAGAAGCTGGTACTATGTATCTGTTCAGCAAATATTTACTGGACAAATGAAGTTAAAGGTTGCACAACTAGTCATTGGAGGAGCAGGGATTCAAAAACCAGTTTTCTGGACTTGACATATAGTACTGCGATATTCATACCATGTTCCAATGTTTTTGGAGAAGGTTGACCTTGTGTTTCATGGCTAAGTGTATAGTACCTCCACCAACCACCCCTCCACCCCACTTCCAGTTTTCAGTACATTAGTTTAAATATTTGAAGAACATGGGCTATGCCTCCAGCTAAAATCCAACTGAAGGATTTATACTAAATCTTTACCTTTTCTCAACGGCCTGTTAGAACTGAGGTTAACCATTTTAAAAAATCAGCTTTGATATGAATTTTGTTAAATGCGGTCACTGCTGTCATCCCCCACCCCAAATTCTGTTAGTAAGACCTCCCAGTACAGACTTTTTTAAACTTTGTAATGATGCTACCTTTCTTGCCATTGTCTCTATCTCTTCTTAAAAAATCATTTGAGCTTTTCTAATGTATATTTGATAATTCATATTCATACTATGCAAACACAGGAAAAAGTCATCATTTAGCTTAGACTTCAGAGCTTAAACTCTCCTGAATGCATTGTGTTCAGCAATGAGATTAGGACCCAATTCTCACATTACAACATAATGAAACACCTTTCTGAGAGCTTGCCATGAAATAGACCAACTGTTATGCATCTTGCACTAAGAAATCACATGTTCTTGCAATTACTGACTTACTGTTAATAATTTAGCTAAAAATAATCCAAAAATGAAAAAAATAAATGCAGTTACATATTAAAAATGTATGTTAACATCTATATTAATATATAATTTGTGTAATAATACATAAATATATGTAATATTTATATATACATTTATCATATGTCTATATTAAAATTCAGCAAAAATGGTGAAAAATTATCATGGGAAAGTTCTGGCATTCATCGAGAATACATTGTGTAGTTATTATTAATAGCAAAATATAACTTTAAAAGCATGTACTGAATTTACTTTGCTTCACCTGAAGTAGGGTAGGTAAGGAAGGCCTCTTGATTTCCCACTTTTCAAATTAGAAGCTATCAGCAGGTTTGTCAGTTTAATCTCCGATCTGAACATTGGAGACATTGGAACAATTGTGTCAACAAATGGCTTCCTTCAGAAAGACTACAATTTTAGGTCACATATGTATATTATAGAAGTAAATGTATATTGCACTGACATGTTGCCCATACATAAGCCAAAGCAAGAAAGTGGCCTGCTTATAGAATCACTGACATTTAGAATGAGAAGATTCCTTGGAAAACATCTAGTTAAACCCATGCATTTGCTGGATGGGGAATTTGAGATACAATGGTGAGTGTTGCAAAGTTGAGGCTTAACACCAAAACTACAACCTTCTTGAACAGAACTATTTATATTACACTATGCCTTTCCTGGTATACATTTTTTTTTCATTTTTATAAATGAATTTTATGAATCACGTGTATCCTTAGTGTGCAGCTTGATGGATATTTGCATAAGTATACCATGTACCCACCATTCACATAAGATAATAAGTATTGCCAGCACTCCAGAAACCTCTCTCGTGTTCCCTCCCAGTATAACCACCTCTCTTGTCCCACTCTTTAGTTTCTATCCCCATAGACTTGTTTTGCATGCTCATGGGATAATATAGTATTTGTTGTTTTATGTCTGGCTTCTTTGCTGAACGTGATGTTTTGTTTTGTTTAGTTTTTTGTTTTTCTTCTCCAGACTTTTCTATGTTGTTGCATGTATCGATAGTTGTTCTCTTTCCATTGTTGAGGAGTATTCCACTATATGAGTTTGTTTTTTTCCCATTTTCCTTTTGATATACATTTAAGTAGCTTCCAGTTGAGCTATTAAAAATAACTCCTCTCAGAATTTTGGGTCACATAATATTCTTTATTTCTGTTGGTATATATCAGGAATGGAATTGTTGGGTCCTAGGGAATATGTATTTTTAGCTTTAATAGAGATTGTTTAAAATCTTTTCCAAAGTAGCTGTACCAATTTACACTTCACAGAGTCTGAGAGTTGTTTAATTTGCTCCACATCCTTCCGAATTGATAATATCTGATGTTAAAAATTATTATGTTTAGACATTTTGGTGCAGGAGTAGAGGTATCTCATTATGGTTTTAATTGGCATTTCACTGAGCAACTCTTCAGATGTTTATTGGTCACTTGAATATCTTCTTTTGTGAGTATGTATTCTATTATTTTGATCTTTTTAAAATTGGATTATCTTTTTCTTATTAATTTAAGGGAGTTCTTTATATATTCTGGACACAAATCTTCTAACATATTGCAAATATCTTCTGCTTTGTGGCTTACCCTTTTATTTTCTTAATGATATCTTTTAATGAACACAATTCTTAATTTTAATGAAATCTAATTCTTCTTATAGTTATTTTGAGTATATATTCCCTTAAAGCATTACTTATTGATCTTCATGTCATTAAGTTGTATATATTGTCTGTGTAAATTTCAAACAAAATTTCTTCATTTATTTTATTCTATTATTTAAAAAGTAGTTTTTAAATGTACAGCAATTCTCGTCCTTTATTCTATTAGTACCACACCCCCCATGACATCTTACAAATTCTTTGGTGGTAAATAGTATTTATATTTCATATTTATTGTAGAATTATTGATATTTTAAAATTTAGTTTTAAAGATAAGAAAATGTATTAGGTGCTAAAAATAGATATTTTTTTTACCCTGACACCACCATGATACATTTGCATTAAATAAATTCCAGACTCCCTATTTGAAAATGTTAATTTGTAAATTTTCTTACAGAAACAAATTGTACATATTTATACATATATATACATATGAAGGGTGTGAAAATTGCATTATTTTATAGCACTACATCTTTCAATGTGACGTGAGGATTTGAACTGTACAGCATTTAGATACAGCACTTGGTCTAAGGCATAAGAAAGCACATGAAGCACATTGAAATTCTGTCAAATAATTATTGCATGATTGCTTTGTCACTTCTAGTCAAGAAGCATTGAAAAAGTGAGTAGCCTCATTAATCATCAAAAACATCAAAATACACTTAAAAGATCAGGAAGTTGGGGAGAGACAGGTCAAGTCAATTGGCCAAAATAATAATACAAATTAAATCAAAATCCAGACAGGGAAATAATACAGCTCAAATCCTAAAGTCTGTTCCTGCATCTTTTTTCATATACAGATAATTAACAAGAAATTTAAATTTTTATGAGTATGTTTCGCTAATAAGGTATTAATATAAACTATAACAATGTTCCCCAAGCCAAATGATGTGTGATATATTCTAAACTTCTGTATGAATAATTGGATTTTCCTTTGTTTCTTTCATGGATAATTTATGGAAAAGTTATGTTTAAATGTACTATACTTGAAATCATAATTTTAAATATATTTATTAATAAGACTCTACAATGTACAGGAATGAAACTGAAATTTACTGTTTTTAAAATACGTTTATATAATAATGGAAGAACTGGTTGGAAATAGAAAATGTAACTTCACAGTTATGCATATAAGAAAATAAATCTTAATAACATTATTGAATTGATAACATTGAAATAAATTTAGTTTTACTAAATTGATCCCCATTTAGAATTTATATGGTTAGACAGACCAGCTGTGTATTTCATGTACATATTTGAAATTACCCATTAATATTCCATGGAGTATTCAGGCTGGCCTTTTGCAAGGAGAAGAGAGAAGGAGATTTTAAAGATTAGGAGAGGGCTGTAAAATTAGAAAGAACGCAGATGAGACAGCAAATGGGGGAGGGAGAGGAAGAATATCTGCTCCAGTCACAACTGCTCTGTGTTCTGTGACGCTCCTTAAATAGGACTCCGTCAATGCTCCTATAAGTCATAAACCAGCAGCATGTTAATTTCCACTATCACACCTGCAAATAAACTGCTGAGTTAAAATCTATCATAGCAAGAATGGTTTATGGCTCACAGACAATAGCTTTTCTTCTAAATATATTTGCAAATGCCTCATAAATGTTTGCTTGGGTGACAATGTGGATAAATATTTGAAGGAGTATTGCTAATGACAAAGCAAAAGTGAACTATAAAATATCTCTAATGACTGCTTTAAAATCTGCTCTCTACAAATGGAGCTGACTAAAGAGGAAAATATAAGATAACAGCAGGTGAGCTCTTCATGGTGTGTGTGTGTGTGTGTGTGTGTGTGTATGTGTGTAGATGTCTATGTGAAGCAAATCATATTTGTAAAATAAGATCCATATCTGCTGAATAGAGAAGTGCTTCATTCAATAGATGCATCTGTCAGGAAAATCGGGAGTTGTAATTTAGGTTTTGTAGTCTACAGATAACTAGGTTGCTTTTAAAAGCACTACTTTTCCAATGTTTTTATTTCATTCTTTGATCAAATATGTCAGCCAAGGGAAAAAAAAGAGGTCATTTATTTCTTTTGAAAGCAGGGGGGAAAGATTTTCATTAAATAGCAGTCATCAAGATATTAATAAAAGTTTCCAACTATTTATCAACATACCTGGTTTGCAATTGCAATATACTTAATTGAATTTGCGCCTTCAGTAACACTGGGGCTTTCATATTGAGGTGGTAGAGTTATTCCAAGTTATGGGCGACGGGTCAAAGTTACATATGACGATGTAATTGTCTGAAAACATCCTCTTGTCAGATGGGGCCATGACTTATAGTGAAAACAATCCTGTTAGTGCTTCTGCAGCATATGAGGAGACAGTTCCACTTTATTAGTGAAATTACACTGGTCGTGGATGACTGGCCAGCTTGATCATTTGCAGGCTAATTGTGAAGCCATTCACTGGGTCACTGGGCAGCCCAATCCAATTCAGTTATTAAGACAACTGGAGTAACCAGACTGTAAAATGGTTGGTCTGGTTATTTCTTAATGGTGTAATTGGATCGACCAGAGAGATCCAATTAGTTTCTGAGCAACTGATGACTTGTGATGGTCTCATTGATGAGCTCGGCTGTCAGTGATGGACTTGGATTGACTGTACAGTTTCCTGATCAATTGTACAATTTGTAGTTATCAAGCTGGGGCTGGGGAGTATTGACTTAATTTTGGTGATTTCACTGAATCCATGGATGTACTACATATTTAAGTGTGTGTGTGTGTGTGTGTGTGTGTGTGTGTGTGTGTGTGTTAAATTTCTCACTTTTGATACATTTGTAATACATCAGTGATGTATAATGTTATTTTAAGGTATGGCTATTTCACTTTGGCTGAGTAAGTTTCATTATAAAACTACATAGACTATTTTAGAGATTGGAGGGGCAATTCATTACTTCTTAGGATGGGAGGGGAAATGTAAGCTTGAATAGAAATTGTATATTTAGAAGGGGGGAAAGAAAAGCATCCTTCTTTCACCCTTCTCTGCCCAATCTGAGAAAGCCCATTGCATAGTTAATGCAGCCTATGCATGACATAGTTATATCAGATCTCCTTCTGTTTTCCTGAGTTGCCGGTAAAAAGAGCTTGGTGTCAGTGTGGTGTGGCATGAAAAAGTAAATAATTGCTGTGATATTTTTATGGGAAAATATGGATCTAGTTAGCATTTCCGCTCTCCTGCACCCAGGGAAACTGCCCATGGCAACTTCCTTTCAAAGAAAAGACTTAGCTACTCATACTAGCTTTTCTTGGCTAGGGCTGCTGTATGGAATTGACTCACTACATCCGCTACCCAATTGTGCCTGGACTAGACACTCAATAAATATTTGTCGAGAAAATGAAGGAATGTGTTCTTAAAAGAAATTTCTCTCTAAATAGTTGAAGCCAAATAGGAAAGTAGAGGTAGGTAACTAACTGCATTTTTACTTATTTTAAGAGAAGAATAAATTTATGTGTTGGACGTGACTTTTGAGGTTAGTCCATTTGTGATACCCTAACAGTGGCCCACAGATAGTTACCAATCTTTGACAACATTCTCACCAGGCCACAGCAAAATGAGAAAACTGTAAGAATTGTAGTTGGGGTAGATCAAAGATGTCCACAAATTCTTCTTCATGACTCCTACTGAGAGGTGTGTTGAATATATATATATATATATATATATATATATATATATATATAAATACACACACACACATATACACATATATATGTATATGTATAGTATATATAGTATATATATATATATATATATATATATATATATATATATGATTTCTAATATAAATTTCTTTGTTCATTCATTGATCCATCAATAGATATTTCTTTTTTGCATGATGGTCAGAGTAGAGGACAGTGATATGTGTCTTTAATTGGAATAATAGAAAGTTGGGATTCCTGTATAGCACAAAATGTTTTTAATGTAGTTTAGTTATCTACGGAATTCAAAACCTCTGCCCAAATCCAACTTCATACACTCTGCAGAAATTTCTGCTCCACTATGGCCATAATAACAATTAGTCACTTTCTGCTCAAACAATGCCAGTGAAATTAATGGACTCATTATAACCCAACACAGTCCATCTTTAAACATATGAGCTTATTAGGAAAAATGGCAATATTAAACCCTGGTATTAATGAGAAATCTTGCAGAGATTTGGGTGATTTTCAATTTAAAGAAATACTCTGGTATTTGTAATCATGCATGCCAATACATTTGCAGGAAAATTCAACCCTGGGCACTCTATTAAGATACTTCATTTCAAGCTGTTCTATTTCACATTATTCTTATTGTCCCTTGTAGGGGAATAAGCCAGTGTGGGAAGTGAGGGTGTCTGAGTGGGATGGTAGGAAGGAGGGAAAGGTGAAAAAATCAAAATGTTTATTGAAAACTTACTATATGCTAAGTTCTATCTATATATGCATCACTCTCAAGAACATGGAGGTTTTAAAGGTTCTGTAATGCAAACATTTCTATAAAGATGCATATTTCTCTATAAATTAAACATTTCATAAGTAAATATTGTCTTATTCAAAACCTTTTCTACGCTTTTGAACAGGGAAGAAATCCTTGAAGCATATTGCTGTGAAATTATTTTATTCCAAAGTCAATGGATTTGTTTTCCACAAAAAGCATAAGCAAAGGCATGGCTGAACACAAATTCTTTTATTAAACTGCTTTTTTCACAATGATGTTTAGTATAATGCCTTATAAATTGTATTTCTGCAAAACATGAAAGGGAAAAATGCGAGCTGTGATCAAAAAATACAGTGAATGTTTAAATTTTAAAAAGTTATTATAGTAAAAGACATATTGCCATTAATCCCCTGCAAAATACTCCTTCTTTCTTTGAACATACTTATCCCATCATCCTTGCCACTTTCTGAAGCAGCTCTGGAAGTCTTTCATGAGTGTCTTTAGTGACACTATTGTGGCTGCCTCGATGTCCTGAATCAATTCAAAACGTTTACCTTTCATGGTCATTTTGACTTTGGAGAAGAGCCAGAAGTCACATGGTGCCAGATCCGGTGAATAAAGTGGGTGAAGACACACCATGATGCTTTTATTTGACAGAAATTGCCATACTAGAAGTGATGTGTGATATGGAGCCAATGTGTGATGAACAAATATGACGAATACTGCTGCCAAATGCCATCCAACTGAAAGGCAGCGATCTTCAATATGGGAAGTGGTGTGTTGAACCTTAGAAAAGTGTGTGACAAGTTTCAACTTGTTTGGTGCAGTCAGTTGGGTGTGAGCTACGGCTGAGAGAAGGTGTGTTTTAAAGTGTGCCATAAATCATCCTCCATCATGACAATGCTCAGTTTCACACATTGCTTCTGTTATATGGCAATTTCTGTCAAATAAAAACATTACGGTGTGTCCTCATCCACCTTATTCACCAGATCTGGTGCCGTGCAACTTCTGGCTCTTCCCCAAAGTCAAAATGATTCAGGACATCGAGGCAGCCACAACAACACAATGAAAGACACTCACAAAAGAGGACTTCCAGAACTATTTCAGAAAGTGGCAAGAATGATGGGATAAGTGTGTTGGATGCGAGGGGACACATTTTGAGGGGGATTAATGACAATGTGATTTTTATTATAATTTTTTTTATTTATTTAAACATTCACCGTATTGTTTGATCACACCTCATAGTTTGTACAATATCCATTGGGAAGAATATGAGTAACAAAACAATGTGAAATGATATAGCTTTTCATTTGTAATGATGAGCAGGGAAAAGAAAAGGGGGGGACACACATGTTAGAGTGGGGCTAATTAATTTATTTAATATCTAATCAATTTATTTAGCAATATATAATAGCAAACAACAAAGTCAATTAATAGAATGTGCTAATGACAGAAAGTAAAGGTGGTTAAGACTAAGCTATATACATTGATAACAATGTCATGTCAAAGGAGTATACATACATATAAGTTTAAGAGATCTCAACATATGTTTACTATTGATCAAAAATCACTTGGCTAAATACACAAATAACATCAGTAAGGAGTATCCAAAAGCAGTGATAAGCTTTATAGGATAGTAACTATTACAGTAGATGCCAAAAGCTCACCAAACTCGGGAGGGGAACAGCATTGGAAAAGTCATAAATCAAAACCTTGCCAGGTCTGTAGCTGAGATAAACTCAGGTGTCTTCCACACCACTGTTTGCTAGTTCCCAAGAATGCTCCTGCTATTGGCACTGTTGTTGTAGTTGTTGGAAGTTAGGAAGTCTTCTGATACTGCAAGCTGCAAGTTACATACAAGTTCCCAAGGATGTTAGAATGATGACAATTCACCAACAAAAGAAGTCTCTACTGTCCATTGAGGCAAGTTCCAATCTCTTACTCTGAACAATCCAATCCTGGAAAGCAGTCCTGAAACAGCAAATCTTCTGAATAGCAATCTCTTGAAACAGCAATCAATCAATCAATCAATCAATCAATCAATCAATCAATCCACCTGAGGTCTGTCTTATATATCTCTTTAGATGCCCCCCAGAGCTAAGTTTTTGTGTTCCTGCGTCCCCCTCCGGGAATGGCCAGTTCTGGGAGGGTCCAGCAGTTACTGATATGAATGCTGCCCATCCGGCCGAAGGGCCATTTCATCTGAATAAGCAATATCTACTGTTCTTGCTTGGGACCATCAGCCCAAGGTCTTCCAAAGCCTGGCAACGTGCCTGTCACGTCGTCCTTATATAACTTAGATACTCCTTCACTTCATCTGCTGATGTGGGTGAAACAGAGAGAGCAAAGAGGGAATTCTCTCAACCCCTGATCAAGAATTTCTTTAGCCCTAAGCTAACCATCACCTCACAGCACAGACAGAACAGCAAACATCATCTCATATCTCCCCTACACGAGAGAATGAGACCAAACAGACAACCTCATCTCATGTTTCCCCTGCTCGGGAGAATGAGACCAAAGTCGGGGATTTACTCAACTCCTGATCACAGCACAGAAATCACCTCACATGCAGGAACAGACAAAAGCTAATAGACAAAAGCTCACATCAACCAATGAAGGCAAATTTTCCTCAACATCTACCCTACAGAGCTCTACTATCTGTGTTTATTATGGTCCTTCAAAATTTTCAGCATTTTTAACAATAGAAAATATAATTGACACTGCAGCATTAACATATTCCAGTACTAATGAGTGGTTAAAGGACTAGTAAGTAAAGTAAGTTCTGTTTGTCACCAATAATGAGAATATGGAGTTCTGAATTATGGTAAATGGTGAACTAATTGCCTCAAAAATAGTGGAAATTTTCCTTTGGATGGCTGTTTCTTGAAAGCCATTTTTTAAATTCAGAAACTGTTTCCAAAAACTACCATCTTCCTGACAGATATAATAATCTTTATTGCTGTGGTTATTGGTGTTATAGCAAAACTTTTCAAAGATAAGAAGAATAACAATGGCAGTATTTCACAGGATGTCAATTTTCCTTATATTAATTTTTCAAGGATATACATGATTTAAACTCTATTTCCAAAAAGGGACTTTAGGTCTTTTCAATAAATATTAAGGGAAGGTATTTTATTGAGGATACTTGTTACATAAGAAGATCATTAAACAGCTCAAATACCTGCTCCTATGACACACCTTATAAAGATATATACTACTCTGCACAATCCTAGCCTTCACAGGAAATAAGACAAAAACTGCAAGAAGTTTCTTCAAAACTATCTTAAGAAATGGTCTTAAGGTATCTCAGTAATCTTTAGGGTCTATCTGGTAGTAATTAGTAGCTGCAATGGAAGAGAAAAATACTATGTCTTGGCATATATCTTTAAGAGAAGAATAAGTAATATTCTGATTGTTCATTACCTTTCCCTCTTCTGCTTATGAGAATGGTGTTGGGAGGGAGCTTTAGGAGATGTGTCTAGAATTAACTGATAGAATCAGTCATCTAAGAACATGATCAGCACATAATAAACACTCAACAACAGAATTGTGGATGTGTTGGCTACCTTTCATTCTAATTTGTGGCCAAAGTTACACTAACCTAGGTTTTGCCTAAAGCAATGGGATGTTCGTGGGCTGCAATGTGCATCTCCACAGTGCTGGGTAGGGCACTGAATGATTGACAGTGTTGCTGAGCTCTGGGTATATGGCTTCTGAGATTTCTCAGGGGGATTTCAGCTGGGTGGTCCATCTGCACCCGCCCTCACTTATCATATCAATGCCAGGCTAGAGCAGTGGCCTTGTGGCCTTTGTGCATTATTCTGAAAAGCACAGAATAAACATAGGCAACACCTAGGTCAGGACAAGTGGGAATTACTTCACATTGCCTTGGTTTCTTTTTGGTTATAAGTGTTTACAACCTATGTTGAAGTGGAAGAAACTTAGATGGCTAAATTTAAGTTTATCTCTCCTATGTGCCAGAAACACCATTTTATCGCGTCCAAACCCTCAGATTTATTTCTATTTCAGTTTATAGGTACAAGATAACAAACGCTGACATTAGTTCATGAGGGGAAGAAAATTTGGTTTCTGCCAATTTAAAGCCATGAACAAAAGTCAGAATTAAGACCTGTAGTTTTTAGATGTGTTTATAATTCCACATGAAAAAGCTAAAAAGTGTCACTGGTTTTCAAAGTTCCCGTATTGCAGTGTACCCATAGGTACACTGGGTACATTCCAAAGGACTGTCTAAAATGTGTTTTCTGGTTTTATTTTTTATATTTTAAGTTTTGAGCATCTGTGTTCATATATTAATGGTGTTCAGCCATACTCTGTGTATGCTTTCGTTGAAAAGTGGTTAGCACCTAATAGACACTTAAATATATAGTGAATGAATGAATGAATGAGGGTGAATGACTAGATTATGTGCTTTAATATCAGACTACTTTAAGTGCAAAAATGTTCCTATGAACTGTGATCGTTCAAGTGTTTGTTTGTAAATAACATATTTTTTTAGAGAAGAATGAATATTAGTTTAAGAAGTTTATGTATCACTTGACTGTTATTTAAAAGCAATTCTTTTGAATTATGTTTAATGATTATTTGATTAAAAAAATACCTTGTGCCCAAGGCAATATTTGAGTAGCATAATTTTTCTAGCATTCCTGATTATTATAAATAAAAGAACAACCCTGAATTGAACATGAGATCAGAGTGGAAAAATATTTGAAAGTGAAATATATTACTTTTCCTCAGAAAGTATCCCTAAAATTTAGCCTATGCTACCGAAAGCTGTTGCCTAACAATCAGTTTCCTCCCATTATATACTCAAATTTTACTCTGTCCCCTAACTGTAGCTGTAACTCTGTCTCCTATCCCAAGAAGTTCCTTGCAGCAACTTGTCAGTAAAACAGCATATTCTGTGTTGTCTTACCAGTTCACATTTGAATTAGTCCCCACTACAAGCTAGGTAGGATCATTTAAGGGAAACATGGATTGAAAAACAGAATGAAAAAAAAAAAAAATCATCCATACAGGCTATAGAAATCACAGATTACATTAAATGAGGACTGTCATCTCCTGGCCCCATCCATGTGACCTATAGGCTGTCCCAAACAAGCTGTTTGAAGATTCTCAACTGAACACCAGTTGGTTGCTTGGCGGTGGGAGGAGGGAAGCACAGAGATTCATTCAAAGCCCCAAATTGTGGAGAGCTCATCTTTGATCCTCTTTAAATTAGATTCTACATGCAATAAAGTTATTCATTCACTAATTTATTCATCATTCATTCTTTTGTTCATTAAAAAAAACACAAAAAAACACACATTTGTGTAGTGCCGGAAATACAGAGAAAGAGTTCCTCATAGTTACACAGCTAGGCTCCTTTGGGTGAGGGAGGTGGGCAGTGGACATAGATAAGTGAATGAAAAATACCAAAATAATATGGTGTTATCCTAAGCTATATAAGGTCAATGTGAGCATACAGAAGAGAGGTACTTAATTCAGCCTAGAGGGGTATGGTTAAAGCAGGAATTAATCTTGAAAAACTATTGAAGGAAGAATTTTGAAGGAAGGAAAAAAAAAAAAAGACCTCCCAGACTCAGGAAATCGCATTGGCACAACAACAAGGCAAAAAACACAGCATGTTCCAGAATCTGCAGACAGGTGTGTATGACTGGAATATAAGGTGGATTTGAGGAGACTTCTGAGAGGTGCTAGACCATTAAGGGCCTGTGTTCTCATGAGAGTCAAGGTGACGGACAGGCATACAAGGCTAAGCAACCCACTGCCACAGTAGACAATATGGAAGGAGATCATAACACAGGCTAAAGTGTTTCTCCCCAGTGCATTCATATTCCAAATGAAACTTTCCTAAATCAATGGGAATCCACTTCAAAACAGAGCAAGGAGAGCATACACAACATACAAAGTCTCCAGGTTGGACTGTTGACATGGGATAAGTAAGTGAAAGCCTCTTAAATCTCTGTGGGTTGATCCCTGCCAGACAATTCCAATCTGTCATAAACCCTTCTAAATACCAGGCTGGTGTTGATATATAAAATCCGATGACCGGGGTTTTGTCTTTTTTCCAATAATGTCCTTTCATATAATATAATCCCTGCCCTTTCATATAATAGATATCCCTGAGGAGCTGTAATGCATTAAATCCCATGAATCACGCCATTTGGCAGAAGAGAGTTGATAAGCACTGAGTGACCTAAAAAGGGGAGAGGAAGCATCCAAAAATGTGAATGACGACTCCAAATGGGGACTCCCATTAACCTGGGAGTATCCGTCTGTTGTGTGTGGGATAGTAGAATAAAAGAAAACAGTAATTTCAGGGTCAGGAGACCTGGGCCTGTGTTGTTTGTCATTGGAATTCTCTGAGCCTTTGTTGTCTCAACTTAAAAGTGATATGAAAAGGAAATTAAAAAACATCCATCAAATGAGATAATATATATCAACCTATTTGCATACCACAAAGTACTATGTAATTAAGATGATTATTATCTGTGTATGTTATAAATATGTACACAATTTGTAAGTTGATTCTTTCTTATGATATTTATAGTGTGATAGTAAGAGAGCACTTTTATCTGTCTAAGGAGGGAACTTTGTTGGGGTATATGGTCTTCAGGATATTTGGATTTAAATCTTGAAGTATTCATATTATTTAGGACCACCACGAGTTCATAATGGGAATTTTTAAAATAGGAAGACATTCGATGCTATTATAAACAAAGGTCTACAATGAATGCCATTAAAATAAATGCCATTAAAAATATAATAATAGTCCCCTCAATTTCAATGAAAATGGTCCCATACCTTTCCTATAGGTGTTCTCTCATAGATCCCGATAACCATAGGTCATATACATTGCATTTGCAAAGAGAAATTCTGAGGCTGAGCTCTGTCATGTGCCTTGATCAAAGTTATATCAAGGGAGGGGGTGGTCCTGAGTCTCTTAGACTGTTTCCCAAATACACTCTTCTGCCAGCTTCAGCTAAGGTCATTTTCCCTACTTTAGTCAGAGATGGGCTTGCTTGCAAGAACTACATCGAGGAAACTGAATGCATGAAGACTTCGCGCAGGGTCTGGTAGGGAGGGAGGAGCCTAAAGCTTGCATGCCCCTCCCCTAGCTTGACCTACCATAAAAGAGAGTGTCTGCCCTGATCCAAGGATGACCCGCACCAGCTCTCCCTCTGTCTGCATCTGCTTTGTATTTCACCCATTTCGTGCTTCATTCCCCTGTATGTTTCGGCCCCTGCCCGACTTTGAGGCCTTCTTACATGTTCCTCCTCTGGCCTTTTGCTCTCACAGCTTGGTCTTCTCTTATCCCTTAACATTGGTTGGACTGTGTCCAGGATTCTGTCTTCTCCCTCCAAACCTCAGGAGCAGTTGTGACCCAGTCATTCCTCAGATTTTGCCCCTGTAGCATCAGCTGCTGGATAGCTAAGCCAGTTGCATATCCAAACCTTTGTTCTGGAAGCAACCTGGCTTAAAAAAAATAAAACCTGTCTCTAGGTGACCTATCCACAAGTCCTGATTTCATGTGCTGATGTGTTTGTGTTGTTTAGCAAAATCTCACAGAAAATGTTATCTAAATGTCACTCTGCTATCTCTGGGGTTTGTTGGACCTAATACCTAAGACTTAAACTGAGACTAGAGCTGAGAATTCAGATTAGTTTTACCTACATATGTCCTTTGTTGGAGCTACATAATTTGATTTTACCCAGTGGGTCAAATAGAAAAAAAACCTCCAATACTGACGATACTGATGTCAGTGGCCGAATAATATGAGAGAGCAATATTTTAGTTTTCTTAGGAGTCCCCATTTAGCAGTGAATTTCACCTGGGAAAATGTGTGTGAGTGTGTGTGTGTGTGTGTGTGTGTGTGTGTGGGTGTGGGTGTGTGTCCACATGAGTGTGAATGTGCACATGTATTTGTGTGTGTGTAGCTTCTGAAGAAGTACCCAGCTAGAGATGGGAGAGGGAGGCTTCCTGTGGGGAATCCAGATCCTCGTCCTCTTAGTGGATGCTGCGATGTGCAATCCAGATCCTGACCTCTGGGATAAGGGCAACAGCCAAATAGGAGACAGTGAGACAACCCAACTGATCGCAACAGCAGGAAGCCATTAGCAGCCCTGGGAGGGAAGAAACACAGGTGGCAGTGTTTGTTACCAGCCCAGGAACCAGAGTCATCAGACAGCAGCTAGGATCATGAAGGGATGTAAGGACTGGAATTTCAGAAGTACAGCCACTGCCAGAAATGCCCCTGAGACAGAAAGAGAAGGGTATGAATACCCCAAGCATTTCCCCTTCTTAAAAGATTGCCAATTTTCTATCAGTTAATCCCGCTGACCAAACGTAACAAGAAGCTACAAGGTCAGGGTCACCAGTGATGTGTGAGTCCCTGAGATACAGAGCTTAACAGAGAATGGAGATGAGGGCAAACAGGCAAACGGCACCGACTAAGTCAAATCTCTAAGAGTAGAGCCTTGACTCTGCATTTTCAACCAGCTGTCTAATGATGCATATGTGCATCAGCATTTCACATTCTTCCCATAGTGTGGAAAATGCCTTGCCCTGTCAGGCGCTCGTATAAAGCAGCAGGAGGTAAAACAACTATAGTCGTCAATTCCAATGGTAGGAAGATGTTGAGCTCCTGATTTTTTTTAACCAAATATGATAAATGAAATATATGGAATATATGACTATTTTGCATTTAATAAAAAAGTTTATCTCTTTTGCATAGACCCTTAGGAACCATTAAAAGTGAACTAATCAAATAACGTTGGACAATAATCCAAAATGTACAGAAAAAGTGAGGTGCCATACTTAAAATTAGCTCCACTATGTAGTACCACTATTTCCAGCATAAGTTATTATTAATTTCTATAACTGATGGCTGAAAATACAAACCTCAAATGAGACTAATGTCCCAAATCACACTCCCATTAATTGATCCCCTGCTAAAAGAGAACGTCTGCCCTGATCTCATGTTTAGTCCATGATCATGTTAGCTCGATGCTCCATCCATTTTGACTTCTTTTCTCAATTCAGCCGTAGACTCTATTTAACTGACTCTTTCTTAATGTTTAAAACCGCCTCCCCTGTTTAACACACATGGCAAGGTATGGAAGTGTTCTGTATATGTAAGGGCATGAGAAGAAGACAAACATATTCTGATTTAATCCGGTGGAATTCTTAAAAAGGATTGAGAATTGTGTCTTTGAGTGTTTTAGAGTTTATACGTAAACTAGGAAAGAGAAACAGGAACATGAAGTGAGAATACAAGAGACAGATGCATACTTAAAATAGGACTGCTGCGCTCTATAGAGAATAAAAATGAGGAGGAGTCAAGTACTTGAATCACCAAGTAGAGCTGACTCATCTTTAATAGGTAATTTGCTTTTTTAATATAAGGAGTTAATATTATAAATAGATTTGTATGTTGCTATTCACAAAATGTGTCTCATTAAAAACATGGCCCATGATTTTTGATTATCCTTGAGCCGATCGTTCGTATCACTGGTTTCATGGTCTGATACAAACTAAAGTGAAGCCAGCATGTGTAGCAAACTGTGTTACATTTCTATTGTTCACCCCCACACTTCTTCTCAAGATGATCTTGGGTAACTCTCACAAATTCTCTGGTCTTTGAGTTCCTTAACTAAAATGACAGGATTGGAACAAAATGATCTATCAGGCCCTTTGGAACATTCAATTCAATGAGACTATAATATAGAAACTTACCTGTGTCCCCTTAAGGGATATTGGATCTTGTCTTCACCACTATGGCCAAGCATGCAGATCCATTTGCTTTTATTTAAACACATTCTACATTTACCAACATTTGTACATTTGCTCAAACCAAAATCCTATCCCTACCTGTCAATTATGTCTCCATTTCTCAAGGCCAAGATCAAATCTCAAAGCTTTCATTGCCTTATCCATTGGTCCAGTTAGATTCACCAATCTCCACTTTGTGCTCCCATAGCTCTTCTTGTATACATTTCTTGACTCTCATCGCACATAAGTCTGTCCAGTTTTAAGCAATTCTTTTTATTTTATTTTTGACTCTCTATTTGACTAGGATTTCTTCAGTCATTATGATTTTATCTAATTCTGTGTATCCCTGAAGACTGGCACATAGTAGATCCTCAATAAACATCTGATTAACTGAATTGAATAGTTTAATAGATTTCTTTGCTTAATTATTAAAATTACATTTTGTGATAGCCAGCCTCAAAGATGGCCCTGATGTTCCTTCCCTTCTTGTATCCATGTTCTTGTATAGTCACTTCCCATATTAAATCAAGGCTGACCTGTGATCGACAGAATATGGTAGAAATAATTGTGTGTTACTTCTGAGGCTATGTCATAAAAGGCACTGCAGCTTCTGCTTGGTATTTTGGATCTTTCACACTGGAGGAAGGCAGCCACCATGCCATTAAGACATTCAAGTTACCCTGTGGAGAGGTTCTTGAGGAGAGGAACTGGGTCCTTTGGCTAATAGGCAACACCAAATTATCAGACATGAGAATGCTGCTTTGGAAACAAATTCTCTAATTCTTGTCAGTCCTTCAGATGTCTAACTGCAACCACATGAGAGGCCCCCAAGTCTCCTAGCCAAGCCATTCCCAAGTTCCCATAGAAAATGAGAGATAACAAATGAATATCATTGTTTAAAACTACTAAGTTTGGGGATTATTTATTATGTGGCAATAGATAACTAATAAAAGTTTCTTTCTTCCATCTCTTTTCATGGGAGGTAATATGACAAAGTAGAAAAGAATGAATCTGCCACTGAAATATTGACTGCTATTTAATATTAGTATTAATGTATTATTTAATAACTAGACTATTGGGTTATTAATATACTATTAGTATATTAAAATATTAGCAGCATTGTTATATTGTTAATTTGAAATAACATTCAAATTATTATATGCCATCAATATATTAAAAGAGTAGTAATATCATTATATTAAAATACTAATTTTTTGATAGAAATACTAACAATAATTTTAATACTATTATTTTATCTACTTGTAAGAGAAATATTGTTACCCTATTTGAACGATGTGGAAACAGGCTGAGAGCAGTTAATACAAAGACAAACAATTAATAGGATAATGAGGCCTGAGTCAAGGCAAGATCTGTCTGTCTTAAGCACTATAAACTAGCACTAGAGCTTTAGTTTACTCATCTGCATAATTGGTACAGCGATACTTACCCTGCACTGCTATTGTGACAATTACATAAGGTAAAACTGTGAACTTCCTCACACGGTGCGTAGATAAGGCACAAGCAACAAAGATCATTTTCTCTCCTTCCCTTCACAATGTACCAGAGTGTTTCTACCACAGTGAGTCTAAGAAGTGCCCAGGGACCTAGGCCATTAGGCAGCACTTTCAACAGCAACAAGCCCAGGCAGGAACACAGACTGTTCACAGCACTCCAGGTATCCTCTGGGATTGTAAAACTTGGGCGACTCTTCAATTTCCTGCGGAAAAAACAGTGTTTTAATTCAATCTTATTTGCCTTTCTCAAACTCAGTAGATACCTACTGATAGGAATGTTTTACCCTTTATTAGTACCATGGAAGTTACAAAGCTATTTCCTTTCTCTGTTCGTGAGAGAGTAAATGGAATTGATACAGATGTGAATCCCATTGACTACAGAATGAGAGTGCGAGAGTATTTACGGCAGTGAACCCCTTATGATTGACATGCATGCTCCTTTAAAATATCTGTCTTCTGCAAAAACAATCTCATTACAAACAACTGGATGCCAGTTATATAGAATTCAGTTATAGGAGTCAATATCTATGGATTTCTTTTCTCCCTTATTCACAATCAAGGCATGATCTTTTCAGAGAGAGATAAAATTCACCACATCAGTTTGCTGAGGCTGGGTTAGTTATGGATGGTTGGCCAGAAAAACATTCAGTTACCTGAAAATGTATTTCAGTTTGAAAATAGTTTCTGTAATTTTATCGTAACCTGCAATGTTCCTTTTATTCATTTTGCAAATTGCTTTCAGGGAATAAATTGTGCACTGAAAGGGACTGGTCATCCACAGTAGCTTTGACATGACAGTAGCTGGTGAACTTAACCACTTTCATGTGATCTCGCTATGGCCCTCTTGAGCTGAGCAGTAAGAACAGCAAAGTCAAGTTATGGGAAACCTCAAGAGTTTTCAAGGAAGCAGCATGGGTCTAAGTGGGTTGAAGCTTAGCAAGTCGACCACAGCTATTTCTTTGTAGAAGGTCCAGTTGTATTCAGAGATGCTGTGTTTGTGAGGATTGCTTTGCTAAATGGAAACCAGAAGGATGGGGTCGCTGGATGTGTACACTTGAATCAGAAAAATAAGGGAGCTCGGCCTGAGTTCAATAAGGATATCTGTTTTTCTTTGCAAAAATATCGTTGTAGGCACCCACACACATATGTATTTGGTCCATAGGTTTTTCTTTAGGTTACTAAAACTATGTTTTGATGGACAGAACTTTACCATGAAGGAGAACAAAGATATTAAAGAAACATTTTAACTTTCAAACAGTTAAATATCCAATGTTTTCCAGCATCATTTAACAATAGAAGCTGTTTTAAAAATATAATATTAATCTTGATTTGCTCTGTAGAATTGCTTGAGTAATCTAGTCTTTTAATAGAGAAAGTCAATGAGAGTAAGACACAGACAATCTTGTTAACTGAGATCTTTTTCCTTTGTGTCAGTGTTTTCTGGTCCCTCAACTTTTCCCTTAGTCCACTGCCCACAACTCTGCAGACTCGCATCCTCCTCTTACATGAGCCCCTTCTTGTCACCACTAGAGCTCCTTGAGGTCTCTGATGAGTGGACCCTGTGTTGTGCTCAGGTTCACACCTGGGTGGTCACCAGCACAATCATTTTGTTTTCTCTGACTTGCTGCATGCTATACCCATTCCTTCTCAGATCACCTAGCCTTTCTTTTTAACCTTCCATGATTTTCTGAAAACTGGGCTTGCTCAAAGATATGCATAAAACAATTGTATTAACTTTTGTGTTCGTTTCTGAGCTGCTTCTACCATAGACCCTTTACATTCTTCTTGGTTAGAAAAATTCGGGTCTACCTCTGATGATGTAGAAAAGAAACAGACCCTTATATCCTGGTTACCCTTCTTATCATTTAAGTCCTGTGTTTTGTGAAACACCTAGCCCATCACCAACAGTTTGGCTTCTCACATCCTCCCTGGACCTGCAGTCCAAATTGAAAATGATCAGATATCCTGGAATCATCAGCCACTGAACCTTTTGGACTATTGTTTATTGAGCTTTGTAGCACAAGTAGGGCCTCACTCCAGCCTCATAAATTTGTGGGACTAAAGAGTTTGAGAAAAAATAGTATACAATGTTTCATTAAAAACCCCAGGAATCTGCCCAGGTTAATTTTCTTGTCAAGGTTGGAGTGTTTTCAACATAGAATATCAAGCCCATTGTTTCTGTAGGGCTATGATACATTCTATTCTTACCTTTTTATTTAGTAACACTTAGAACGTCTTTCTAATAAGGAACAACGCAAACTATGAACAAAGAAGCAATCAATAGTCTTGAGTTTTAGAGAATTATTTCACATTACAAAGGAAGAGAAAGAAGTTGCTTTTATCCTAATACTGATCTTTTCATTTCTCATTTTTCTACACAAAATATTTATTGTTTTAATCTTGTAGAACTTCTAATTACATCACTAGCAGATGTGATGCAAAAATTAGTCATCAATTGAGCTTTTTCTATATTATACACATACTTAAATTCTGTTTTCTGATCACTGCAACTTAACTTTACAATTTACATTGGAAAGATGTCTTTGGAGTTCATTTCATTTCACTATTCTTTAGCAATTGCATTTCACTCACTTAGCTATTTCTGTGGCAATTGTGCTTTGATGAGAAAAGATTGCCCAGTGTAGCCACATCACAATAGCTTTTAGATAAAATCCAGTGGGCCCAGCTAGCTTTTGATGACTTCTTGGATGCTATACACACAAAAGAAGAATATGAAAATAAAAATGATAAGCATCATTTTGCATTCAAACTTGTTCTGATTTAAGACAGATTGAACCTTTTAAATAAATACATCAGAAAAAAATGTGAAATTGCAGTCTGATTTTATTTGATAAAGATTTGCTGAAACATGATTGTTTCCTTAAAAGTCAGTTGTTATTGTAAGAAGTACAATGGAAATCCCAGACAGTTGGGGGAACTGCTTTGGATACACAACTCAGATAGATAGATAGATAGATAGATAGATAGATAGATAGATAGATTAATATGTTTATTTTCTGTATTTATGTATATATATACACATAGATATATGTGTACATATAATGTTTTATGCTTATGACTATAGATATAATATATGCACTCTCACTTAAATTATTTCCTGATATAGTTATGTGTAATATTTGCTTTATTCTACATAGAGAACTCTTATTTTGGCTTAAATCTCAAATATTAGAAGTGGCCTCATTTTTTATCCCCCATCCCTCAAAAGAGGTTCCTTACAATATATTGCTCCATGAAGAGAAGAAATAGAGGCATCTCTTGAGAGGAAGTGGAGCATTTCACTTAAGAGCAAGGACTATGGAACCACATTGCCTAAGTTCACATCTCTTTTATCACCATGGTAGATTGAATTGTTGCCCCAATTCTCAATCACTCCCTGTATCTATAACCTTGCCATTGTCTAAACGTGGAAAAAGTATGTCTTAATTCCTTGACTTTTGCCTCAACCATATTACTTTCTTTGGCTAATGGATGGACACAGAAGGTGATTCTATGTGAGTTCCAAGACTAGGCCTTGTGTATTTTAACTCTTTGCTCTTGCAGTTTTGCCACCATCATGAGACTATTTCCTAGGGAACTTTTTAGTCCAGAGAATATGAGAAATAGGCAGAGAAGAACTTAAGTAAAGCAATATTATCTCCCAAGGCAAGCCATGAGAGACTTTAGAACATGTCAAATGTTACGCACATTGGTTAAATTATGAGTCCACACACACATTAAGTCTGAGAATGCTTTTTCATCCTCATAAAGAGGAGTAATTTTTTTCAACAGAAAGCTTCTAAATTCTGCTGAAATATTAATCTTTAAAAAGTTGTTCATAGCATCATAAACCTCCTGTTTGTACTTCACTTTTAAGTTCCTCAAATCATTCTACCCTTGTGATCTCATTTTATCCTCACATCATCCTGGTGAGGTGAAAAGGCTTTATCTGCATTTACATGTTGGCCTTCACTGTGGCGTGGCCTACACTACATTATGGGACAGAGAATGAGCTGAGCGAAAGGTGATATGTGACGACAGAGGAATATAGAGGCAGAAGAACAAAAGGTGTGTCCATGGGAATATAAGCAGATTTTATCATCTTATCAGGGTCAGATCTAGTCATGATGTGGGGGGACCATGATGAAGAGGTAGGCTTAGAATGATTATAGAAGGGCTAGGCTGTGATGTTTCATCAGGTTCTGGTAAAAGTTTGACTATAAGAGAGAGGTAATCTGTAGTGTGTCCAGCTTGGCATTTAGCCCTAGAAAAAAAAGATGGCAAAAGTTAAACAAAAGGGTTCAGTTCTAACCCCATTTCCTCCTATATAGCATTGGGATTTGGGCTAAATTCAAGGAGAAAACAGAAAGCCAAGACCAGGAGCAGAGGAATTAACAGAAAGTCTGAAAATATTTTAAGTTCATTTGGGGGAGGAGGTTGAAAAAGCACTGACTAGATTTTAATCTAAACTATTTTTTTACCACATGGTGACATTGAACTCACTGTTTAACCTCTCTGTGCTATACTCAATTTATTTATGAAATGGGTAGTATTGTAAATTGATACAGCTACTACGGAAAACAATATGGAGGTTCCTTTAAAAATTAAGCCTAGAAATACCATATGATCCATCAATTTTTCTTCTGGGTATGTATCTGAAGAATATGAAAATGCTAATTCAAAAAGATATATGTACTCCTATGTTCATTGCAGCACTATTTACAATAGGTAAGATATGGAAACAACTTCATTGTCTATCAACAGATAAATGGATAAAGAAGATGTGATACATACACACACACACACACACATACACACACACAGTGGAACATTATTCAGCCACAAAAAAGAATGAAATGTAGAGGGTATGATGCTGAGTGAAATAAGTCAGACAGAGAAAGACAAATATTATATGATTTCACTCATATTTGGAATATAAAACAAAAGAGTAATAAACTAACGAAACAAAACAAAAACAAACTCATAGAAACAGACAACAGAACTGTGGTTACCAGAAGGGAAGGGGAATGAGGGAGGCTGAATTTGGTGAAGGGAGTCAACTAGACTTTTTTGGAGGTGAACATACGTTAGAGTACATAGATATCAAATTACAATGTTGTACACCTGGATTTTATATAATGTTATTAACTAATGTTACCTCAGTTAAAAAAAAAAAGAAAAAAAAAGAAATGGGGCCATTCATCCATCACACCTGTCTTCTGCGTGCCACAAATGTAATAGTGAAGTAAAATGATGTAATGGAAATGAAAAACACTTTAACAATGAAACAAGGGTTTTATACTGATGCCAAGTGGCTTTGTTATTATGCCTTTATCATCACCATTTCCTGATCTTTACCAAGTGATTGGGTTAGAACAAATCCAAAGAACACAGGGGTTCATTTCTAGTAGTTAATTCTCATTTGTTACTTAGGTAAAGTATGATTATTGCTCTTCTTAAATGTACAGTTTGAGCAGAACAACATTTTTTCATGTGGTTTACACCAATTCATGTTCATATGTTGGTACAGTTATGTTAATTTTATGTAATATATTCCTTCCAGTGTTTTTGTTTTGGAAACAGAATAATAAAGTGACTTCTGCTAAATAAATAGGTCTGTTCACAATAACTGATACTTAAGTGAATTTGTGTGGGAGATATTTGGGTGTTGCAGACCAAATTAAGTAGCTGAAAATCCATTAACTTCAAGGCTACAGATGGATATTTAGGACAATTTCTGAAGTACAAATGTAACAGTCATGGTAGAATTTTCTTCAGCATATGCGTATAATTTCTACCCTGGGCCCATTATAAAACCAATATCACAATAATCCCATCAAAGTGAAAATAACAAAGTGTACGTGCATGATCAGAAAGCTGTAACTGGAAGTCCAGTCACTCCAGAAAAAATGAAAGATACGTAATTAGCACCTGCAATTTGCTTTGCTCTCTGATGCCCTGAATTTTATGGCATATCATGAATTAGATCTATCAGTAATGACTATGTTTTCATGGCATTAAAATACAAATGTAAAAGTTCCTCTTTCACTATTCAAAGGGCCTCCACTCCTGCCTTATATGTATAATCGTGACCCCACTCCTCACAACCCACTCCACTTGGGTATTTTCTCTTTTGCCAACCATCAATCTACTATTCCCTGCCATCTACCTGCACACATTTGAATGACAAAAATGTACATTGCTTAAAGAGAAAAATTTACATTGCTTAAGAAGAAACTGTGACTAGGAGCAGAAACCTAAGACATGTAAAAGTTGCATTAGTGCTGCCAACAAAGGGACTGACAGATTCACTCAATGACTCAATTGACCAGGACTACATTTGGTGAAATTATGCAAATCCCCTACGTGGAGCTGATCTACCAAGCATTATGAAAGACACTATCCTAGTGCAATTAAGAGCAATGAAGCCATGAAGTTTATAATCCAGTTGCAAAACAGGATAATCACATAAAATATTATCATCAACCTATCAAACATTCCTCCTTCCCCTGGGTCCCTGTAATTGCTCACATTTATTGAGCACTTGCTTTGTGCTTAGCAGTTAATACAGGTCATTATTTATTTCTTGCAGCAGCTTTGTGAGATAGGTAGAAGCATAATCCCCATTTTAGAGATATGAAAACTAATGTTTAGTAAGGTTAAGTAGCTTGCCCAAGATCATGAAGGTAGTAAGTGGTAACAGCAGGATTTGTCAGCCAACTCTGAGCCTGCACTGCCCACCAGGCATTGTAATATTCGATTAAGGGCTTCTCTCCTCTGTATAAGAAAATTTCCTTGAAAACAGGAAAATTTCTGTCTTACGCAACCTGTGGCCTCCAAAATCTCTGCCATTGTTTGCAGAATTAATATATGCATTCCACTTAGTATTTACTACATAGCTGCCAGCTCCATAGTTGATACACAGTCACATAGCTGAATATATGTCAAAGGATAAGAAAAACTACAAGGCAGTGCAAAATGCCTCATTAATAAGCCAGGATGCATACTAGCAGCATATTTTCTTATCAGAAATACCGTGATGAAAAATAGTTTTTTTATAGGAAGCATAAAAGTATGTTGCAGGAAAATTATTTTATGAAAACATCATCAAATAGCATTCTGATCATTATCTAGAACCTTAGAAAGATCACACGTAATGACACTCATTTATACTATAGTCTAATCAGTTAGTAAACTATTGATTTTATAGTATAAATGAGTGTTCTCAAAATCAAGGTTTGGGGGATGTACTGGATTGAATAGTGAGTGTCCCTCCAAAATCCATGTCTACCTGGAATCTCAATATATGACCTCTTTTGGAATAGGGTGTTTCAGATGTAATTGCTTAAATTAAAATGAACACATACTGAATTAAAACTGGCCCTAAATCTAATGACGGTGTTCGTATAAGGCCATGGATAGACCATGTGAGGAACTGCTGACCACCTACATGGGAATCTCCAGGAGCGGGGAATACTTGTTAAACATGCTGACTCCTGGGCGCCACTTCAAACCTACAAATCATATCTGTGAGGGGAGTCAAGAATCAGCATTTTTTCTTGGAGATTTCATGCTTACTAAAATTGAAAATTATAACTTGGAGATGTGAAGATGTATACAACATAGTAACTCTCTTGTACTTGTTGGACAAGAAGCTGAGTCACGCAAGGTGATATAACAAGGGATACCCTTACGTGGGGCAAAACCCCACTGTAGACATGCAGAGGAGTAGAGGCCATTGTGAAAGGGAATATATTCGATAAGTGTTAGGAATTCACACAGTTTTATTTTGGCCCCCAACTTCAGTATGTCCCGAATACCCTGAAGATATTCAATAACAGGTTTGCAAGCAGACCAGATCAAAGTTTGTTAGAGTGACAGCAACCACGTATTTAATGGTTACTGTGCAATTACTTCACACACACCATTCCACTGAATATTCTAGGCAACTATTCTAATAATGAAACTACTGAGATTAGAGGAATTAAACAATTCACTGAAAGTGACTAAGTGGCCAAGTTCACATACAAAATCTGGACTGTCTGAATTTCAGCCTTTTCCCTTTATTCTTTCTCATTCTACTCCAGGCTCTAGAATAGCGCACCTTCCTTATTAAAGCCATGTGGCTTTTCTAAAACTGAGCCTTGTCATATGGACTGCCTGCACTTGTAGTCCTGGGTAGGCATGCCATCTCTTCCGGGAGCACTAATTTTACACATTTAGGGAAAGAAACATTTTTATGCTAAAATAGGCATGAATATATAATTGCATAACATTTTTTTAATTGAATATGATTTTAAGATAAAAGATGCATGTTTAAGAAAACTTTGCAATTGAGCAGAATTTCTCAGGCTGGCATCAGTGAGCTCGGGTGTGTGAGGATCCTCATTTAGAACTCTCAGCATTTAAGGCTACTTTATGGTAAATGTTGTGAAGCAATTTCACTGACTCCCTCACTAGTTTTGTCCCACACTAGACTGCCTGGGATGTCACGGACCTTTTACTAATTTGCTTCCATTAGTCATTTTCAATTGATTTCTACATTAGTTTGCCTCTCCAGTATACTCTGCAAAATGTAAGCATTTATACAAATTTATTTACTTGACGAACCAACAATTTACTCTAATCTGAGCACCCTGACTTTTATTTCTATTACATTTTTCCAGTGGGTGGCAATGAGAGTGTGGTTTAATCCATTTTGTCAGAACAAAGTAATTTCCTGGTTGGGCACCAAAGAGGAAGAAATGGTTTTTCCACTACCGCACAGAATCAAGAGCACCATAACAAGTTCATGTAAGCCCACGACCCATGCAGTCTAGAAAGGTGCTATTAACCATTGCACCCCTGCTGACTAGAGAAGCCTGGCTGAAGGTCAAAAAACATATGGGCTGCTCTGTGGCTGGATTATATGGTGAACTACTATGATAGCAGCAAGATCTTCAATATCCAGGAAACACACACACACACACACACACACACACACACACACACACACACAGAGGGTACCAAAAAATGTATACACATTTTAAGATAGGAAAAACTGTGTTAATATATACCGATAACAAAAGATGAATACAAGTCACGTTTGACTTTTACAATTGCAAGATGTGCTCAAAGTGGTTACCATCAGCGTCCAGCCACTTCTGATTATGGCAAACTACTGCTTGAGCAACGTTGACCAAAGTGTAAACATCTCTTAAAATGTGTATACATGTTTTGGGCACCCTGGTATATTTTCCTAAAAACCAGGACTTTTCTCAAAGTGGCGCTCAACATAGTTGAAAAATTTATGGCTTCTGCACTTGCAGTTCTCCAGATATTTAACTTGTGAGTTAAGTATACTTTAAATAATTTATTTTCCAAAATCTGTGTATATGTTTCACAACTAGAAATTAAATTAAATAGCAAAATAGAATCCTAGTTCAAGTTATTCAACAAACATATCATCAGTGGGTCTTTCCAAATACTTTTTACATATGTTCACAAAATTAAATTTTGGCTTCCCTTCCCAAACTCCCCAAAAGTATAACATAGAAAATTGGTTTGTTTTTAACAAATAAATCATTCAGTTAAGTTCATGGAACAAATTCGTACTTCAGGTAGAAAGTTTAATCGGGATTTTGGCAATGTTATTATAGGAATGTCTCTCTAAGCAACTGAGTAGTTACTCTAAATTGTGCAAATATGCTAATAAAACTTGCAAATCTTTGCAATTTTGGCACTTCCTCTCCTGCTGAAAAATGCTTGGATGGAACATTATTAGATATGGAATAAATGTGAATAAAGCACTGTTTTCCTGATAAAAATGCAAACAGAATCTTTATTTTTAACTGCTCTTCAATTTTGACCTGTAACTGGCATTGGAAACATCAGTGAAAACCAGGAAACAGCCACTGTAGCACTTAGCATCACAGATGCTTGAACAGAATCAAGTCTAGAAAATAGATTTTTAAAGGATTACAGCAGCAAATGTTATATAACAAAAGACTCAGTATAATGGCTGGGACATCTGTTGCTATTTTCAGAAAGCCGTCATTCTATTGCCATCTATTAAAATAATCTTAGTGGATACCTGACTTTTATTGTTCTTTTTTTCCATATGCCACTAGTGATTAAAAAGGTTGCCATGCAGTTGGTATTTCTATGTTCTGGTCTTGTCTTCCTTTTCCTTTTCCTTTTGTTGGTAGGTGAGGTAGGGTTTGTTGGTTACTGTTTTGTTGGTTTAATTGTTTGATTTGCTTAAAAAGAAAAAAAAAAGTGACTGACTTACCAAGTTAATAATAGTTATTTAGCTGGTAATCTTCTAGATGACTTGAGCTTACACATATAAAATCATATACCTTAGAGTCCAGCACAGAAGTGTTCAATTACTACTAGTCTTTTTCCTTTCCCTTCCCTTCTTCTGAGAGGATTTGGTATTCATAATTGTTTGGTTTTATAAGACTTAATTATACCTTAAGATTATAGTAGCTGAAGGATAAATACTTTTGGAAGTTCAAATATCTTTATGTTTAACAATATCTATCTATCTATCTATCTATCTATCTATCTATCTATCTATCTATCATCTATCTATCTGTCATCTATCTATCTATCTCATGCAAATGTACCAATATACGAAGTACAATGGCTCTATGTCACTAAGTCATGATTTTCTAGGAGTGGGGTTCCATCCCCCATGGAGGGTATGGCGTTTCAGGGAGGAATTGAAGCCACTGTAAAGCAGAGCCCATCTTCCTGGCGGATCAGTAAAGATTGGGAGGTAAAATACTGTTTTTATATACATACAAGCATGAACCTTTAATACAATCCATTAAATAAGGGACCATGAGACAAAAGTCAAAATTAAATAAAATTTTGCAGGGGGCACTTTATGTACCATTGCAAGTCCCAGAGGGAGACTTAACAACTCTCAGGGATATTCTCTGACAAATATTTGAAAAAAAACACACACTAAATTGATAAAATCACTGAAAGTTGTAAGTTCAATTTTCAAAATATGAAGTGGGAACTAGCCTTATTTACCTGTCAGAGGGCTGGCAATGTGGCTTAGAAAGATGGTGTGGAGGATGGGCACACCACAGAAGGCCAGATGGAGGAGAGTAAAGACTATTTCTTCCAGAGAGAGCCAGGCACAACTCTTCTACCTTTTTCTCAAATTGTCTGTCTTTCTGAGTTGCCTGAGTCAGAGAGTTATGGTAATCAGGTCATTTAGAGCTTACTTACTGGTCCAGTGGAGGGGTCCAACTGAGGTCTTTTTCTGCACTTTTCTGTTGGCTACATCAATTGCAAGGTGGAAAGGCGAATAAAGTAAAAGGTGGTGATTCCCTCAGGGGTTTATAGTCTTCTTGGTTACATGTTCCTTTATTTAACATTAAGAGAGAGTTGATATGAAATAGTTATAAGTGGATAATAATACGAAGTGACAATCACAGTTTGGAGCTGATAGTACATTCTAGAGGAGATAAAGAGAGGAAGAATATAGATGAAACATTCTCTTTTCTCTCCCCTCTCTTTCATGTATTCACCCACACAATGTACCAAACACCTACACACATCACTGTTGTTACCACTCAGCCCTCAGGGGGCATTTTCGATAAAACGAAGCTGGTTTGCTGCTTCTTATTGTATGAGACATGGACTTATGAAAAATTACTCAAGAGTGATAGTTCTCTTGGGGTATGCCTTTTGAACAAAAAAGACTTTTCCTTGCAGAAGTGAAAGGGACACCAGCTTGAGAAAAACACCTTTTGTCCTCACAAAATACTCTTTCAGAGGGTATGTTAATCAGCTTCCTTTGAAGTGTAAATAGTATGTGCATAAGTTTCAGATGCTAATGGAAATGTTGAAAAAATGAGAATGCCCAAGAATATTTTCACAGTTATGCGGTGACCCCATTCCATTGAGCATGATGACCAGACTTCAGAGCTACCTTGTGACGTGGCATAGCATTGTCATTTTGAGAAGAGATTTGTATTTCTTCTGATGATGACGTTTTTTAATGTTGTGATTTGTTGGCTTTATAAAACACTGTCTTCCATGGGCAACATCATAAGCAGCAATGAATGACAATTCTTCCTTGAAATTTTTAATTACTGTGACAAAAAAAAAGTAATTATTAACTTTTGTTGCTGAACCACCTCTGCAGATGTTCTTAATCAAACAAAAGAAAAAGGAAACTGTTCTCAGAAGCAAGAATATGAAATACACAATAGGAGGTGACAGCTGGGTTTGCTGGGTTGACAGGAGTGCTTGACAAACAATAGCTTCATCATTGGAAGGATAATTTCATGTCACAGACTAGATTGTGAAGAAGAACTTTGAGTCAAAAGACCTATTTCTGGCAATGTCTTCTTAGTTTAAGGGAACTGAGGGCACCATGAGAGTGATAGCAAAATGTAGAAAGGAGGTCTATACCTTAACTTAGTTAGAAGCTGAATTATATTAAATTAACCTTTGCTAGGCTGGATACCAAGAGAATAAGTTGGTATTTGACCAATTTTCTTCTCACTTCTTGACTTGGGCTCTCCTTGAGCAGACCCTGAGGTAGGATTAGACTGCAGGTAGGTTACTTGTGGGTTAAGTAGGGATAAAGAAGGTCAACACAGAGTATGCAATCAAGTTACCACCCTGAACAACCAGAAATTTTCCTCCTGGAGAACTCTTGACTTTCCCGGCCAAGGGTGATGAAGTGGGGATATATAAACATCAACCCCTGCCAGTCTTTGGCTGAGAGCAGCTGGAGTGGGAGACATTTCTCCAAATTTCCAGCTTACTAGATACTTGGTCAGAATCTCCTAGCACTAAGAAAACCTTTAGGCAAAGAAATGAACATGCTTTGCCATTCTCTGGCTTCTAATACTAAGACATGAAGGGATATGGAGAGGGCACCACAGGGCCTGTCCCACCTCCAAGCTACATAAACTCACTTCCCTTTTTATGGATTTGTTAAAACTCATCTAAGTAACTAACCTTTTACACAAAAAAAGAAATCCATTACTCTTATGCAAAAGGATATACCTAACATTAGAAACAAGAAATACATCTGTAAAAATGTACTTCATTTCAGCTCTGGGCAGTTTTAGTCATGTTAAGATAGACCTTACCATGATATGTTATGGTGTCATTGCACGGTCATCCATGGGCCCAGTTTCCCATCCTCAGAATAGAGTTCACAAATAGCTTCAAGAGACTCTTTTCCCAATGATGATGGCCAGGTCAAGCCCTCATCTCAACAATTCCACTTTCACTTTATTTGGGATACATTTATAACTTATGTTGACTTTTAATGTTCTTGTAAAACATAACTCCTGGCCTCTTAATCATTGGTCATTCCAAGCACAGACTATGGTTGCTTCTCCACAAAGAGGTGGTAGCAGAATTGGCTGTTGGGCAGACCTCATGTGTCTGCTGCCATTTGCATCATTGAAAATGATACAGAAAATTGGCATGGAAAGAAAATATTACAGATTGCCAACGATGGTGGGTTGTTGTCATAGGTGAAGCTTTCTGGGAAGCAGACTGAGAAGGAGACTTGAAAGCAGAAAGTTTATTGGATCATGCTCTTGATCAATACCTAGGGGAGAGGGAGGAGAATAAGGGAAGCAGAGTTGGGAAGAAGGAAATGTTGAACCCACCAGGAACCCTGAAGCTGGGGTAGTGTATTAGTTTGCTAGGGCTGCCATCTCAAAGTACCACAGATTGGGGGGCTCAAAGAACAGAAATTTATTTTCTCACAGTTCTGGGGGCTGGAAATCTGAAGTCAAGGTGCCAGCAGGTTTGGTTTCTTCTGAAGTCTCTCTCCTTGGCTTGTAGATGGCTGTCTTCTCCCTGTGTCTTCACATAGTTTTCCTTCTATGTGTGTCTGTGTCCTAATATCCTCTTCCTATGAGGACGTCAGTCGTATTGGATTAGGGTCCATCCTAATGATCTCATTTTAACTTATTTACCTCTTTAAACACCCTATTTCCAAATATAGCAACATTCTGAGGTACTGAGGTTAGGACTTCAATATGTGGATTTATGGGGCAGGGACACAATATTCAGCTCATAACTGATGTCCCTTCAAAGATGCATCTTATTGAGGGAAGGGATCTGAGACTTTAGACTGCTACGTGAGTCAGTTACTGGATACAGGCTGACTTCAGGAACAGAGAGTCAGTTTGAGTGAAGTACTCTTTTCAGCAGAAGACAGTCCTCTTTGAGGGTCTCCTCAGAAATGTCAGCCACTGGCACCTCCAGCAATGGGGTGAATGACTGCTCTCATCCTGAAGAGAGGGGGCAGATATAAGTAACATGCTTCAGCACTCTCTCCAATTGTGAAAAGGGAATCTGTTCTTTATCTTTGACTGACATTTCCCCTATTATTTCCCAGGGTGATTTCCTTGGGTATAAGGACAAGGCAGGTCATGCTTGCCATGCTAGCATTTAGAACTGCAGGTGCTAAGCCCTTGTGTGTGCCTGTGTCTCTTCCATGCTAGGCATATGGAACCACTTCAAGGACCACAACAGATGTGTCAATTGTGAGGGTGTCCATTTTTACCATTATGAAACAGGGTTGGAAATTACCTTGTACAAATGAACCTCTGGCTCAAATCAAAATAACTCTTGGATCTTCAGAGACATGGCTATTTTTTTTCTTATAGAGTTGAATGAAGAAAAGTAAAAAAGAGCAATTTGTCAAAACAAAACAAGAAGACTCTGAATTGTGCTGCCACAGAGTAACAACAGATGAACTGAGTTTGCAAATAGCCCCCCAAAATGAAGGATCCTTTTTACGCCTGCAGAAACAATTTCACAATGCAAAAATGTCCTTTGAGTGTTTATGGATTATAAATGATCCCCAACTCATCCAAACGTCTCTGGGAACAGGGAGAGAAAAATTTTCCTCTTCTGTAATTTGGAGATTGAAATACTTGCTTCTGTAGTGGAGTGCACAAATCTGAACATACTTAAGAACCAGAAGAATGATATTTGGTGACATTTGACAAGGACATTAAAATATCAGAGCAGAGAATCCTGTAGGGTCTTGTGAAATCTTTCTCATTGCTGTAGCCCAACTGCTAGTTTACCCTTTTTTCCTTTCTTTCATTGGCTGATATGGTCACACAAACACACACACACACACACACACACACACACTCACACACACACTCACACACACAAGTTTCTTTATATATACCATGGGACATTTTTATAAATGTCTCTTTCAAGATAGAATTCCTCAGCAATGTGGAATAAAATGGCCTTTCAGCATACCAGTCAGAAAAAGTGCTTCCAATGTTCTCTATCTGGCTCATATTTTTCCTTCATCTGTTTTAAAAGATCAGTGTAGAAATAAAAGACTCACCAAGTGAACAGTTATTATGTCTACATGCCAGCAAGGTACTAGACATTTCAAGTACCTTATGGATAATAACTTTATGGGGAAAAAAACAATGTTTATGGAACATTTACTATATGTCAAACCCTTTGCCAAGCACGTTCATAGAGTATTTCATGTGGTCGTTATAGCCAACTGTGGCACTTAGGATTCTAAGATTCTCTCAAGATTCCCAACATCTGATGTACACATACTTCTCCGAGTTATTAAAAAAATAACCTAGGTTCTGCTGTGAAAGGATTTTGCAGATATAATTAAGTCGACCTTAACAGAAAATATCCTAGTGGTCCTGACCAAATTACGGGATTCCTTTTAATCTGGGCCTAGAGGTCAGACATGGAGGAAGTTAGCAATTCCAAATTGAGAAAGATTTGAAATGCTTTTGCTGGCTTGGAGATGAATGTGGCCATTTAGCAAGTAATTCAGGTGGCCTCTAGAAGCCGAGAATTACCCCCAGCTGACAGCCAGCAAGGAAACAGAGACCTCAGGCCTGCAACCTCAAGGAGTTAAATCTGCCAACAACAAGAATGAGCTTAGTAGTCAGTTTCTCTCCACAACCTCCAGACAAGAATTCAGTACAGCTGACACCTTGATTTTGTCCTCATGATACCCTGAACAGAGACCCCAGTTACACAATGCCAGACCTTTGACATACAGTAACATTAGCTAATAAACAGGGGTTGTTTTAAGCCACAAAGTTTGTGGTAATTTGTCATGCAGCAACAGAAAACTAACATACCAACCTTTATAAAATAGTGTTTCCATTTTAGGTATGGGGATACTGAGGCTTAGAAAGGTTAAGTAACCTGCTCAAGGTCACTGAGCTGGTACACGGTCAAGTTCAGACAGGAATATAGGGGACTGGTTACATGGAGATGCCTAGATATGGGAGGCAGAAATCTAAGATACTCCCAGACACCCACCCCCTGTGTGTACACCTTGTCCAGTCTTCTCTCCTTCAGTGTGGTGCTATCTGTGCATATGATGGGGTCAGTCACTTGCACAACTAGGCAGAATAAATTTTATTAATGTAATTAAGGCATTTAATCAGTTGAGTTCATTAGAAGGGAGAGTGTCCTGGCCAGGCTGACCTAATTATGTCGGCTTTTTAAAGGCGTCTAGAGGTTGGAGACAGTGAAAGGCATAGAGACATAGTCTTGCTAGCCTCGAAGAAAGAAAACATCCATGCCCTGAGCTACCATCAACGGACGCCAAGCAAGGAATTTCAGGTGGCAGTGGAAGATAAAAGCTGTCCCTGGTTGATAGCTAGAAAGAAAACGGGGACGTCAGTACTACAACTGTAAGAAACTGGATTCTAGCAACCTAAATTAGCTTGGAAG
Source organism: Rhinolophus sinicus (assembly GCF_036562045.2). NCBI lineage: Eukaryota > Metazoa > Chordata > Mammalia > Chiroptera > Rhinolophidae > Rhinolophus > Rhinolophus sinicus. The sequence goes on from NC_133762.1 coordinate 52,838,406, forward strand.
AAGACCTCAAAGCTCAGGTGAGAACTGCAATGCAGCTCACACCTTCACTACAGCTTTTGAGATCCTGAGCAGAACACTCAGCTCCATTAGGCCAGGGCTTTTCACCTACAGAAACTATGAAATAAGAAAACTTTGCTGTTTTAAGCCACTCAATTTGTGGTAATTTGTTATGCAGCAACAAAGAGCTAATACACTGGGAGAAGGGCAAATTGCTCTTCTTTACTCCACTTTATGGCAGAGGAGGGACTAGGACCCAGGCATCCCAACATTTTTTGTTCTGTAATTTATCACCAGTAACTCTTTTTATCCCCTTGTTACTCTATTTAGCCTTGATTTACTCATAGCACCAAGCAAATTCCAATGGTGCTGGTTTTCCACTTCTCTCAAAACCTGTCTGTAATGCACTCAGCTCTTACTCCCTGCACAAGAATGCAGGATATGGTGAGGCCAAAACAGGAACAACAATGGAGCCATAGATAGGGGAGTCATACCACTATATTGTCAGTCGATAGCAGCTGGTCGAGACACAAAAGCAGACACCCGCCAGTACCCCAACGAGGGGTCTTCATGCACCCCAGTCTCGCTGGCGGCCTGGCGAAACACAGGAAATAGGATCAACACAATCCACACTCCACAATCCGCTTGCTAACAGCACTTGCTAGCCGCAATCTGCACTTGCTAGCATAGCCACGGCAGCCATATTAGTGGCCAATGGATAACTGGCTACAGCTGACAGCCAACTGGTTACAGCTGATGGCCATCTGATCACAGCTGATGGTCAGATCTACTACCTAAGCCAGCACCTTTCCACATGAGGTCAAAAGCCTGGAAACTACTCTCTGAAACTCCGTCCCTACATTGTGCTTATACAATTTTGATGCTTAAGCCCTGAAATTGAATTCACTAATTAGCAGCAGTCTGCTTTATGAAACTACCTCAATACCCAAGCATGTGTCAGTGAGTCTGTTGGTTTATCTTTCAGGAAGAGACTTCATCCCTATCACCCATTAGGCTGTTTGTAAACAACCAAGACCTCCATCAGTCTTTAATTAAAGCAGTATTTGCATGCATACAAGATCTCTGAATGTTCTTTTTTGTTTATCATTGGGGAAGCAAATTGCATTTATCAGAATCCATTCATTCTCCCAGTGTCACTGAAACACGGGATAATCTTGACTATATCAATTGCCCTAGGACTGGTAGCCGTGAAAAAAATACAGGTTGACTGCAGACTATCTTCAGGGGCAGTGGATATGATGCTGAAAAGATTAATAGAACTTATGTCATCATGTTTATGGGGCATAAAACCCCCAACTGTGGATTAATGGATATCTTGGTGAAAGAAATACATCTTCCCGCCTTTATGCCTTGATAAGTGATCTACAGTTGGCATCAATAGAAATATAGAGAGAGATTGACTTTAGAAGGTCAGCTTTTAAAAGACATTTTTGACCTCTAAGTCAATGAAAATAGATTTTTGTTGTTGACCAAGACAACTGTAACAGAAGACTTTCAACCTTAAAAAAAAAAAAAAAAAAAAATTGTATTGAAATACAACATACAGAAAAGAAAAGAACACAGAGCCTAAGTGCACTTCTTGATAGTGTTTTACAAACTGAACACATTCGTGGAACCAGCACCCAGATCAAAACACCAGCATCCCAGGACTTCCCCTCAGTCTCTTTTCACCACCCTTCACCCCAGAGTAATTGCTATACTAACTCATAACACTGTAGGTGATTTTGACTATTTCTCTAATGTTTTTTAACTTTATAGGAATGGAATCATACAGTGCATACTTTCTTTTTTATTTTTTTATTTTCTCTGGATTCTTGTATGAATGGATCATAATTTATTTACCTATTCTACCATTTTAGGCATTTAAGTAGCTTCCAATTTGGAGATATTACAATCTTGTAGCTATGAACATTGAGGTATGTATCTTTTTGTGAATGTATGTGCACATTTTCCCGGTGTGTACCTAGGAGTAAAATTGCTGGGTCCTAGGCTATGTGCAAATTCAGCTAATTTAGTATATACTGCAATATAATTTTCCAAAGTGGTTGCACCAATTTTTTCTTCCAAAAGCAGAATATGAAAGTTTTTGTTAATCCACAGCTTTGCCAATATTTAATATTGTCTTTTCATTAAAAAAAATAAACTTCTAATACATTTTAATTTACAGGCAGTATTGTTGTCTCTATTGTGAAACTATTAAGCACCCTATATGGAAATATCAGCACTGGGCTCCAAAGCCATTGTACTCAGCATAGTGTCAATGGATAATAAAATGACAGGTGGTAACAATAAATAACTCACACCCTTTATATAGCTCTTTTCTACTTTTCAAAAGCACTCAGGCTCCTCTATAATTCTGTTCAGGTCTTCTGGCAAACATAAAGGAAATTCTACCACCTAAAGAAATTAATTTTTGGTTCTGGAACAAAACATCCTTGAAAAATATCTGCTATATACTTACATTTTAGTCAAGTCTATTTGCCTAAACATATACTCTGCAAATATTTACAGAACTCATATCATGAGTTAGGACCTATGCCATGCTCTGGGAATAAAAATCAGCACCATCCAATTCTTCATAAGGTTCTGCTTCAGAATATGGGTTAGGACCAACAAAAGTTCATCTGGAAGGAAGGAATTGGAATTTTAGAATCCTTGACATGTACATACCTCCAAAAAGGAACACTGTTATTACTTTTTGCCCTTCATTGTGTTCCTCTACATGATATTCAATTATATGACATTAAAAATTATATTGGTTGGAGTTTAATCAAGGAAGCAGAAACTTGTGAGTGATATTATAATATGGGATTTGTTATAGGGATTAGATTTTGTACAATTGTGGGAGAAACTGAAGAAATAAATGTCCAGAAGGGATGGTTGGCTGAGCAGTGAAAAACCCATAACCAGGACCCATGAGAGGGAACTGGTGAAGACGTCTATGGAAAGCCATTGACCCCACATCTGAACAGGCCTAGAGTATGTCAGCAGGGCAGGTAATCAAGGGGCAGGTGAACAGGAAAGCTGGATGCAAAGTGGAAGAGACCAAAGACAAAGTGGAAGCCATGAGGGCAAACTAGAACCCATGGGGACTAACTGCTACATTCGCTGTCTCTCATGGCATGGAATCTCAAAGCTGCAATGCCCTGCAGAAGGGGCTTGCTGCCCTTGCAGCAGAGCAGCACCTATGCCCAGTGCAGGGCTCAGAGAACCTGAGGCAGAAGAACCGGCAGGAACTGGAGAAGCAGTGGGCCATCTGATGAGCCACACGTACATGACCTGCCCCAACCCTGGTGCCCGTCCACCTAGCACAATGGCCACAGTCATACTTCTTCCCGTCACATCTCATGGAAATTTCTCTGTGGCCACTCCTAACTCAGAACCATTCAGAGAAATGTAATTGCATCTTAACTAAGTTGACATGATACAAACTACTACAGTTGTAGACTATTACTGAGATTTTCAAAAAATAGAAAGAAGATGCAATTCAATCCTTTCTTTATAAAGACATAAAAGCTGGAGTCCATAGAGTCAATGGCTTCTCCAATGTCACAGAGCTAGTGACAGGTATAAAAACTCATTTCCATGTGTGTCCATTTGGGTGATAACACAGAAAGAACACTGAATGTGAAATTAGTTTGCCTGAAATTTTGCCACTAATTAATTACTTGTCCTTGGGGAAAAAATTCACTCAATTCTGGATTCAACTATTCTTGTGAGAGAATGGCACATAGCCTAGGTCCAACAAATTGAAAGTGCTCAATTAGTATCTAGAAAATAAATTAATAAACTTAGTCTCTCAAGAACAACCATTTTACAAAATTATTCTATAGCCTAAAATAGAAGAAAAATTAAAACCATGCTCCTGGGCCTGAATATTTAGGTATTTTTATATGTTCTCTTGAAATTTATCTGGGGCTAGAATGAATCTCCTGGACCCTTCCTCCTTTGCACAAGTCAGATTTCCAGTCTCTCAATCATGTAGCTATTAGACTTTTTCTATCCTTCTTGTCACCCCAGGTGAATTCTACTTGGTCCATTCAGTCTGAGCTTTTCAGCAGAAGACCATAGTCACAGAGCTGCAATAGCAAAAATCCAAGAAACAATGGCAATAGGATGAAGCTAGAAGAATGTCAGATTTCTAGGAATGTATTTTTATGTTTTGCTCACGAATCTGCAATTTGGTTACAGTTCAGCAGGAATAGCTCATCTCTGCTCCATGTGGCATCAGTTGGAGTAGCTCAAAAGTCTGAAGTCATCTAAAGGCTACTCACTTTCAGCTAGGGCTATTGGCTAGCACTTCCACACATGGATTCTCATGTGTCTCTCTGCTTCTATATGGCATGATGATTGGGTACACGAATGAGCCTCTTAAGAAGACCAGGTAACCCCTGAAGATCAACCCCTGTAGATCTTCCCTCCTACTGGGAACTTTGGGCTTGGCTAGTATGAATCTATACCCCACAGGCTGGGAGAGCAGAGGGCCTAGGTGGATCTTATCTTTTTGGGTTCTTTTATATCCTGCCATGTGTTTTCATCCCACTTCCCTTCCTACTTGCCATGGGAAATGCCTCACTTGATGGTTCCAGTCAATTGCCAGCTGCAGTTTGATAGACTAGTAATTACTAACTTACTGTACATTGTTTAAATATAGGAACTATATGGGTATTTACTTTCAAGACACAAAATTGAGTCACTGATTTAATATCAGATATACAGGAACTATTATGTGTACCCCATCTCTCTTATCTTTACCGTACGACTCTATGACTGTCTCAAAGAAACTCCTTACTTGCAGAAATTCTCTCAAAACAGAAAAAAAGAACTGCATACACATTTTCCTTTTGAGATGCCATTTACTTATTCCATAGTATCTACCAGATTAAAGTTATATTGACCTCATATAACTGTCAATTAGTTATATTTTATTTATGTTGAATTTCTGAGTATGTTAAGCTAAGATCAAGTGACTTTATGCAAGTTAAACTGCAAGAAGTTTTTCAGGCTGTATTCAAGTACTATCATGTTTGATAAATATATTTGTCTAACAAGGGTAGGATGAAACAGCTTTGTTTACTGACATACTTTATTGTCATTCTGCTGTACACCTTTCGTGTAGCTGTTTTATAAGATATAAAAAGTCTAGGCCTCCTGTCAGAACCTCAGATCTTATTTATAGCTTGCTGCGAAGTAGCTTATTGTCATTTATTACTTCCTATTTGATTTGTATAACATCTTTTCACCAAAGAGTCTGTGGGTTTACTTACATAAACAATACACACACACACACTTGAACTTCATACATTGCTCCCATATAGTTAGCAGTATAGCACCAAAAATCTGTAGGAGGCTTTTCCATTTCATTTTTGTTCCAAGACCATGTTCTGGCAAGGCAGTGGCCCTATATCCTTTCACTCTACATGTTTATTTTTCACCTCTAGGTGGATCGGATCATTTTCTGTGTCTTCTTAGAAGTCGACTTCAAAATCTACAAAAAGAAAATGAGCGAGTTTTTCCCTATAGGTGAGTAAAGCAATTTGTTTCCTTTGGAATTGAGGAATGAAAAACTGGAGACATCACTTATATTTCTATTTCATTTCTCATCTTAAACACTGTTACAAATGCAATCTTCATGAACCGGTCACCCTGGCAACTTATATCATAGGTTTTAAGAACTCAAGGAGGTGACAGGAAATCTAGCCCTAGACTTCTCTGTCCCACAAGGTCACTGTGCTGTCTTGGGGAAGTCAATTTATCTCGTGAGTCTCAATTCATCACATCAAAAGTGACAGACTTGACCAAATGACTTCTAAAGTCTCTTCTTCTGATGCTAAATTGCATGATTTGTGATTTCTTCTCCACACTTATAAGTTGTCCAGGCCTGTATCCACCATGTTAACTTTGGTGGAAAATGTGAGGAGTCTGTTTATGTTTGTAGCCAGAAATCAAACTGTCCCTGCGTTCAGTCCCTATTCCCCCCAATTTTCTGGGCCCAGATTACAATGAAAATAGCAGCACTTTCTAGGGAAATCTGAAAAAGGTAGTCATTCATCTTAGTTCACACTTATTTTGAGAATGTAGGTGGGGAATAAAACACTCAGAGTTATTAAAGAAACTCGAGTAATGAATTTACATCAATTGAATGTGCCATTAGTTGGATCTCATTAATTTGAACATTTCCCCCCACTGTCCCTGTTCCAGCCTGTGAAGGCTGAGGCTTGTTTAATACCTTGTTATTTTTATGTTGCCATTAAAGTCACAGCGCCCAAAGCACTTTTCTCAGCCTTGGTAAGAATGGCTTCCAGGAAATTTCAAGCTATGGTGAGCATTAATGGTGCCTGCCTTTCAGAGAGCTTCCTTTGAGGATTTCATGTCATTTTGAAGTGGCTTTTCATGTACCTGGTGACTCTGGTAGGTAGGAAAGAGTGAGTGGAGAATGCTGGTGCACAGTCAAGCTCTTATGCAGTCAATCAAAGCCACACAGTAAAGAGGACACCCCCACCTGCAGATCAGGGTAGGATGCAGTAGGTGTCACGAACAACTACAGGCTGCCACTGGAGAAACTCAGCTCTGTGCTGGTGTTCCAAGTGGACTAAGTCCTTCTGGGTAATTTGAAGACTTTCTCTCTAATTCTATAATTGAAAGGTAGATCTGTGAAGTATATTTAACTTGGAGCTTTATAGTATTTCCCTAACTGGAACATACATAAATTTGGAAAGACTCCCATGTCATAAAGAAGAGGATTGTGTTTGTGGTCTTTTCTCCTTTTCCTTCATTTTTCCTTCTCCTTCTTCTCTTTGTTTTTTCACCTTTCTTCATTTTTTTAAAGCAACTCAGTATTGAAGGACTTAATAATTATTTAATAGGTATCTGTTGCTATGAGTTGAATTTAGTAAATTCTTCTCCCCATAACTCAATGGCTAATTTTTTTCTGTTTCAATCTCTTTCTTTCATTTTTTCTCTTTGTTTCGTGTATAACCACAGTGAGCTGATTGTACATGCATTTCTGAACTTTTAAGTATTCTTAAAAGAAACTATTTATATAAAAACTGTGACTCACCATGGTTTGTAATGCAAGTATTCTCATGTTTTGTCAATATCACAACACATTTTTGTAAGATTTTATAAATTTTGGACTCCTTGAGATGTTTAGAAATGATGACATAATTTTCATTTTTCATGTTTCTAAGATGAAAATTTGATTTCATTCTAACAGAAGATAAAAAATAATTGCATAAGTATGATCCATTGATATTAAAATAAATCTGTCCATCAGCAAGTATTTTCAATGATGGAAAGCCAAAAGTCATACAACAATTTTAAAAAATGGGAAAGATTTATTGGTTTAGAACATATTAATAATTATGCAAATAAATTATTGTTTGAAAAATTGCTATTCTAAATAATTCCAAAATGTATTTTAGTACTTGAGAGAGTGAAATAATAATAAAATTATCTTCAGCTTTACATCAACACTTTGAATCATGGCATGTTCATGAAATTATTTCCAGCGCATTTTGTAATATAGTAAGTGCATTTTTAAAATAAATGTCAAAATCCTCTAAAATTTTTGAGCATTTCTGCAATGCTGAGGCAACAGCCATTTGTAAATTCTCATTATGTGATATGAAATAAAGGTAATCTCTAATGCAATATGTGACTACTAATATAGATGATATACATTACCTGTCCATGATTTGAATTTATGATTAATTTATAACCATACCATCTTTGATTAGAATATAATTTTTCCGACTTACCATATATTCCCCATAAACTGATCAATTCAGAGTATCTCTTGCTAGTCTTCTTAACCCTTCCAAATGCAATAATGATAATAGTTTAGGGAAAGAATTTTTATATTAAACCAAATATCTGTGTTTGGTGATATTTTAATCCCATTATCTTTAAATTTCATAATTAGGAATCTGAGACAAAATGTATGAGAAAACAATACAAGTTAGACTAGAAAAGATAATAGTAAAGATATAACGCATGCATAACTACTACCTAATATTATTGATAAGAGTAATAGCTAACATTTATTGGACTGCTTTCTGTAAGTCAGATACATGGGCTAAATCACTGAATCTTCATGGTAACTCTAACAAAATGGGTACTATATAAACCTTACTTTTTAATTATAGACAACAATACATTCGTGAGAAAAATAAGGCATACAGCTAGGCAACAATAGAGCTATATTGTAAAATTGATAATGCCATCTGTCATTGTGCAAATGATAATAGGTTAGTTTCCTCAGAGCATCTTCAGAGAAGATGGGTTCAACTACTAGGATGGATTTGGAGCACTGGGGAAGTGTTATTCCTAATTTCATCTGCTACCCATTATTTTTCAAAACTGCTCTGCTTCCTTTTCTCCTCAAACCTGTAAATGTCCTCATGGAATATTATCTAATATTGAGTCAAGTTGGTACTTTATCATAAATCTCAAAATCAAATTCCATCCAAGTAATCCAATCAGTGTGGTGCTGTTACCTGCAGGTGAGCAGGAAAGTACTCACCAGGAAGTCAAAGACCTTACAGAAGGACCATGGAGGAAGATGTTAAAGTGACTATATTAGCTTGCTAGGGCTGCTGTAACAAAATACCACAGACTGCATGGCTCGAATAATTGAAATTTATTTCTTCACAGTTCTGGAGGCTACAAATCCAGAATCAAGGTGTCAGTAGGGTTGGTTTCTTTTGAGGTCTCTCTAGTTGGTTTCTAGATGGCCATGTTCTCCCTGTGTCTTCATGAGGTCTTCTTTCTGTGTGTCTGTGTCCTAATCACCACTTTTTATGAGGAAACCAGTCATGTTCAAGTAGGGCCCACCCTATTGACCACACTTTAATTTAATTATCTATTTGAAGACTCTATCTCCAAATACAGTCATAGACTAAGGTACTGGGGCTTAGGATTTCAACATATATATTTTGGGGAGGAACAAAACTCACCCTTAACCAGGTCCATCATGGAAATGCTGTAGGAACCTCAAAGGAACAAAACTAGCAACAAATTTTTTGCATCAGTTTTATATCTTGCTATGAGTGAAAGACATTTGACTTTTTCCTTCCAGATGTATTATTTAGAAGTCTAGTGTGGCTGTTTTATGGTATTACTATATACTTCAGTTGTAAAGAATTTATAGTTACAGTATACAATTATATAGCCTACAGCAAATAATGTTTGTATGATTCAATTCAGAAATCTTTGTTGTGATATAAAAGGTTTGTATTTTTTAGTGTGTAGGATTTATTGTGTGTAATTTTCATCAATTTGGAATATACAAGTCTTTTTTTTTATTAGAGAATAAGTCCTACTAGAGAATTTAGGGGTATTAATTTTCCTCCAAAAATATGTCAAATTTACAGTTTTGGAACTATATCAAAGAATCCTGATGTTGGAAACTTGAGAGATATCATTGTCAAACCCACTCCCTCTCCCCTTTAGGGAAGCCAACATTTGTTTACTTCAGTGGTTCTCCAGTAGGTGATTTTGAGACATTTGTTGTTTCCACACTGCAGAAAGTGAAGGGCTACCAGCATCTAGAGGGTGGAGGTCAACGATGCAGCTAAACATCCTATAATGAACATGACATCCTTCCACAACAAAGACTTACCCAGCTACAGATGTCACAGCGCAGAAATTGAGAAGCTCTGGTCTGTTAGAACCATACCTCTCTTACTATTCAGGCCACCAAGGCTGACTTTGCCTTTGGATGGGGTTTATTCCAAAGGGTTCTACCTGCTCATATCTTACCCAAACATATCTGTCTAGCTGGGTTTGGAAACGCTAGCTTCCTAGCTTCATATCCTCCTCCTCATCTAGACTTCTGGGTTTTCCCTCTTACCACTTCCTCTGTACCCACAGATTTCTATGTGTTGACCTCTGTTAACCATGTTACCTCTCCAACAACTGCCGTGTTCTCCTGGTTCCAACCCACTCCTGGTATAAATCTACTATTGCCCATGACTCTAGTGTATGACGCTAAGGAAATATGACTGTTCTATATACACTTTATACACCTAATGTTTAAGTGTGGAGGTAGAGGCTAATATACAGAGCAAGGAAGAACAAATTCACCCATTATTCTCTCCACTCCACACACCTTAAGCAAAGCTTATTTCTTCTTTGGTTAAAAGTTTTCACTTTTATCAGTAATCATTGGTTCACTGACCACTGGTTGATAACATTAATCTTATGAGCTCACAAATATGTTTGGATTTTAGAAGTCTTCAACCCCCTATCAATATCCAATCTCAACTGATTCATTCACAATGAAAACACTTATGACTAATAATTTATCCATATTCTCTTTATTTTGTAACCCTGAAAGCAATGAGTTTTGTCAGTTTTTTTTCCCCAGGTAGGAAATTTATATAACTTAGATAAAATACTTGTATCCACTGATTAATAGTTAAATATAATTACTATGTATCTTTTAAATAGTAACTAGATGAGAAAACTGATGAGATAGGAAAATTATTTCAGGATGCAGATGTGATCATCCCAAACATGCCACTTGTCTCTAAGGGGTGTATTTCCTTTTGACAGAAAATTCCATTCATGTTTATGAGTGCAATTCAAAGGATCTACAAGATGCTGGAAATTTCCCTTTGTTCTTGATAAACATAGCAAAATAATGAGCCAATTGACCTATTAACATTTTGGGGGATTTTCTCAAGTACAACGTAAAATGATAAACCTTATAAAGTTGCAAGAAGATTCAGTGCCTTAAAAATGAGCTTGAGATGATGTCATAGAAATGGCAGCATGAGGTGAGCCTCTTGAAATCTCCCCTGGAATTTACAACAAATTGAACAGATATAATTCCACAAAGGACTCCCTGTGCAGTGGACAGGCAAGACTAAAAGACATGCAATTGAAATCATCTAAAGGTGGGCAAATTGGGTGAGTGGGTGAGGAGGGGCTCATGAAGCACAGAGACGAGGACTGTGCAGGCGCTCCCTGCATTCCAGAGCTACAGTAGTCACAGGAGAGGGAAGAATTTGGACAGCTAGTGCACTCCTTAGAGCCCACAGTCCTGCCTGAGGGATCAACATATAACATGCTGAACTCAACACTCGTGGCAGAAATCTCGGAGCAAAGACTGAGGGAAGAAGGGTGAAAACAAAGGTTGAAGCCTCACTGCCAAGCAGAGGGTGGAAGACACAGGCACGGAGACTAGCTGCTCCTTCTCCACCCTCCCAGAGCATGACAAATTCCCACCTGCCTGGTGCTAGAAGCGGACAGGTAGCAGTGTCAGATCAAAAGAACAGAATATTTACAGTTCTGAGAACTGTGTCCTGCAACAATGGATTCATAGAGCACCTAGTTCCAGTGAAGGGAAGAGAGCCTTGGGTACAGGACTGGCTATGCTGGTTGTCCCCGCCATTGCTCAGAGCCACCTTTCACAACCCACCCCATCTCTGCCCCCACCTATCTAGGCAGATCCTTGCAGGTGTAAACAGAGCTGCTGAAACACAAAAGCCCTGAAAGTGGTGCAGGGAGAGCTTCTAAACTTCAGAAGCTCTCCACATCCTCCAACAGAGGTGGTGCCCTGAGACCCAGGCAACCTGCTCACAGAGGGTATGCACACCTTCCAGGGAATCCCTCCATTGTGTGAGAAGCCAGACAGTACAGAGAAAATATAACACTACAACGTGTGATAGAATAAAAAGTGCACTTGGAGAGAAAATAAAGTATTCTACCAACACCTACTGGAAAGCAAACGAAAGACCACTTCCCACCAAACTGTTGCAGAACTCACTCTTGTAGGTGCCTAGAAAGATAAATAATAATTCATTAATTGCCATGAAAAACCAAGGTGAAAAGGCAGTTCAGAAATAAAATCAAAAGTCTCCAGAAAATGAACTTAAAGACATGGAAATATGTGACTTAAATAACAGAGAATTCAAGATTGCAGTTCTTAAAAAACTCAGCAGATAGAAGAAAACACAATCAAAGAACAACACGAACATTTTACCGAAGAGATTGAAATTTTAAAAAAGAACTCAATGAAAGAAATGAAGAACAAAACAGCCAGCTTAGGTAACAGAGCTGACCAGATGGAGGAAAGAATAAGTGACATCGAAGATAGAAATCTGGAAATGACACAGATGGAAAAAGAGAGAGACTTGAGAAATAAAATAAATGAAAGAACTCTGTGAGAACTTTCGGACTCCATCAGAAAGAGCAATATAAGAATAATGGACCTACCAGAAGGAGAAGAAAGGGCAAAGGGAACAGAGAGTATATTCAAACAAATAGTTGGTGATAACTTCCCAAACTTGTAGAAAGAACTGGATCCTCAAATCCAAGAAGCAAATAGAACACCTAGTTACCTCAATCCCAACAGGTCTTCTGCAAGGCACATTGTATTGAAGTTGTCAAAAATTAACGACAAAGAAAGAATCCTCAAAACAGCTGGGGAAAAAAAAATGGTAATCTACAAAGGAAAGCCCATTAGATCATCATAAGATTTTTCAGCAGAAACTCTACAAGCCTGGAAGAAGTAGACTCAAATATTCAAACTATTGAAAGAGAGAAATTATGAGCCAAAAATAATATTCCCAGCAAAGATATCCTTTAGGTCTGAAGGAGGAATAAAGACCTTTCCAGACATACAGAAGCTGAGAGAATTGTCTAACACGTGACCTGCACTACAAGAAATACTGAAGGAGGCTATTCAACCTGAAACAAGCAAAAGAATAAAAAAAAAAAAAAACATGAATAGTATTATGAACAGACTAATAGAAGCAGAAAATGGCAACCCTTACACCAAATAAGGCACTATAAACTTAAATATAACATACCAGGTAAAGAAGGGAAAAAAAAAAAAAGAAAAACAACAACACTTAAAAAAAGAGAAGAGACAACTTGCTACTGCAGTGAAGAAATCACCTCACAGCATAAATAGGGATAATTCGTGACAACCAAAACATAAAAGGGGAGAGAGAAAAGGTCTGAACTGGCACAAGGGAATGGAGAAAGTAAGCATGCTGAAGAAAATGGAATACTCTAAATATGAAACTTTCTTTCACATAAACTTAATGGTAACCACTCAAAAAAAAATCCAGAACTGAAATATATAACATTAAAAAAAAAAAGAAACAGAGGGAAAAATCATAAAATACCACTACAATGAAATAATAGACAGCAACCAAAAGGCAAAGAAACAATGGAAACACAGTCCTACCAGAAAACCACAGATAGAATGATAGACGATATTCATACGTCAATAATCCCTAAATGTAAATGGACTGAACTCACCAATAAAAAGGCACAGAGAAGCAGATAGGATCAAAATACTAAACACAACCATATGCTGCCTCCAAGAAGCACACCTCAGCTACAAGGACAAATGCAGACTCAAAGTAAAAGGGTGGAAACTGACACTCCAAGCAGGTGGTATCCAGAGAAAATCAGATGTAACCATACAGATATCAGATGAAACAGACTTCAGAATAACATGGTAACAAGAGACAAAGATGGACATTTCATAATGATAAAGAGGACTACACAACAAGCAGACATAACAGTCATCAATGTTTATGCCCCCAATCATGGAGCATCGAACTATCCAAAGCAACTATTAACAGAACTAAAGGGAGAAATTGACCAAAACACAATTATAGTAGGGGACCTAAATACATCATTGACAGCTGTGGATAGATCATCCAAACAGAAAATAAACAAAGAAATATCAACCCAAAATGACACATTAGATGAAATGGACATAATTGACATTTATAGAGCACTTCATCCTAGAACAACAGACTATATATTATTTTCTAGTGCACATGGAACAGTCTCAAGGATAGACCATATATTGGGGCATAAAACTAGCCTCAGCAAATTTAAGAAGATTGAAATCATCCCAAGCATATTTTCTGATCACAAGGCTTTGAAATTGGATATCAGCTGCAAAAAGAAAGCAGGAAAAACCACAAACATGTAGAGATTAAACAACATACATTTAAAGAATGACTGGGTCAAAGAAGAAATAAGAGGAAAGATCAAAAGATACCTAGAAACAGTTGAAAATGAAAATACATCCTATTAAAATATTTTGGGATGCAGCAAAAACAGTTTTAAGAGGAAAATTTATATCATTACAGGCCTATCTCAAGAAACATGAAAAATCCTAGATAAATAACCTTGCAGAATTAGAAAAGGAATTAGAAAAAGAAGAGCAAATGAAACCTAAAGTCAGCAAAAGGAAGGCAACAATAAAAATCAGAGCAGAACTAAATGAAATAGAGAACAAAAAGACAAAAGAAGAAATTAATGCAACAAAGATCTGGTTCTTTGAAAACATTAATAAAAATGAAAAATCCTTGGCTAAATTCACTAAAATAAAAAGAGAAAATACACAAATACACAAAATCAGAAATGAAAGAGGGGAAGTTATCACAGATGCCACAGAAATACAAAGGATCATCCAAGAATACTCTGAAGGGCTATATGCCACCAAATTCAATAACCTAGAAGAAATGGACATGTTCTTAGAAATATATAGCCTTCCTAGTCTGAATCATGAAGAATTGGAAAATCTAAATCTGATCACCAGTAAGGAAATTGAATCAGTAATCTGAAACCTTCCAAAAGCAAAAGTCTGTGACCAGAGGTTTCACTAGTGAATTCTACCAAACATTCAGAGGATTTAATACCAATCCTACTGAAACTCTTCCAAAACATTGAAGAAGAGACAATACTCCCTAGCTCATTTTATGAGGCCAGCGTTGCCCTGATACCAAAACTTGGTAAGGATAATACAAAAAAAAGAAAATTACAGACCAATATCTCTGATGAATACAGTTGCAAAAATCCTAAACAAAAATATAGCAAATGGAATGCAGCAATGCATTAAAAAGACTATACATCACGGCCAAGTGGGGTTCATTCCAGGGGCACAGAGATGGTTCAACATATGCAAATCCATCAATGTGATACACCACATAAACAAAATAAAGAACATAAATCATATGATTATATCAATAGATGCAGAAAAAGCGTTTGACAAGATGCAACATCCATTTATGATTAAAACACTTAATAAAATGGATATAGAAGGAAAATACCTCAACATAATAAATGCCATATTTGACAAACCCTCAGCTAATACCATAATTAATAGTGAAAAACTGAAGTCCTTTGCTCTACGTTCAGGAACATGACAGGGCTGACCCCTTTCACCTCCAATTTTCAACATAGTATTTATTGGAAGTCCTAGCCAGAGCAATCAGACAAGAGAAAAGAATAAAATGCATCCAGGTAGGGAATGAAGGAGTTAAATTGTCACTTTTTGCAGATGACATGATGCTATACAGAGAAAACCCTAAAGACTCTACCAAAAAGCTATTAGAAACAATAAACGAATATGATAAATTGTCTACTACAAAATCAATGTACAAAAATCCATTGCATTCCTATATACTAACAATGAAACCTCAGAAAATGACATAAAAATAATAATTCATTTTGCAACTGTAATAAAAAGAATAAATTACCTAGGAATAAACTTACCCAAAGATATGAAAGACCTATACACTTAAACCTATAAGACATTTTTAAAAGAAATTTAAAAAGACACAAAGAAACAGAAACATTCCATGTTCATGGATTGAAAGAATCAACATAGTTAAAATGGCCATATTACCCAAAGCAAAATTCAGATTTAATGCAATCCTCTTCAAAATCTCAATGGCATTTTTTTAAAGAAATACAACCAAAATATCATCAGATTTGTATGGAACCACCAAAGACCCCGAATAGCCAAAGCAATCCTAAGAAAGAAGAACAATGCTGGAGGTATCACACTCCCTGACTTCAGCTTGTACTACAGAGCAAAAATAATCAAAACAGCATGGTATTGGCAGAAAAACAGACACACAGACCAATGAAATAGAATCAAGAACCCAGTAATAAGCCCACATAGATATGGGCAGATAATTTTAGACAAAGAAGCCACAAATATACAATGTAGAAAAGACAGTCACTTCAATAAGTGGTGCTGGGAGAAGTGGAAAGCCACATGCAAAAGAATGAAATTAGACTGCTGTCACTGTGTACCAAAATTAATTCAAAATGGATCAAGGACCTAAACATAAGACCTGAAAAATAAACTGCATGGAATAAAACATAAGTACTAAACTTATGGACCTAGGGTTCAAAGAGCATTTTATGAATTTGACTCCAAAAGCAAGGGAAGTAAAAGCTAAAATAAATGAATGGAACTATACCAAACTAAAAAGCTTCTGCACAGCAAAAGAAACCATCGACAAAATAAAGCAAAACCAACCAAATGGGAGAAGATTTTTGCAAACACCTGTGATAAGGGACTATTATCCAAAATATATAAGGAACATATACAACTCAACAACAAAAAACAGCAATCCATTTAAAAAAAGGGCAGAGGACCTGAATAGACAATTCTCCAAAAAGGACATACAAATAGTCAATAGATATATGAAAAATTGCTCAACCTTCCAAATCATCAGAGAAAAACAAATAAAAACCACAGTGAGATATCACCTCACACCATTTAGAATGGCTATCATCAACAAGACAAATAGTAACAAGTGTTGGAGAGGGTGTGGAGAAAAAGGAACCCTCATACACTGTTGGTGGGAATGCAGATTGGTGCAGCTGCTATGGAAGGCAGTGTGGAGATTCCTCAAAAAATTAAAGATAGAATAGGCATATGACACAGCAATCCATCTCTTAGGTATCTACCCAAAAAATCTAACAACATTTATCCATAAAGATATATGTGCTCTGATGTTCATTGCAGCTTTATTTACAGTGGCCAAGACATGGAAACCAACTAAAGTGTCCTTCGATATACGATTGGATAAAGAAGTTGTGGTATATATACACAATGGAATACTATTCTGCCACAAGAAAAGGTGAAATAGTGCCATTTGCAATAACGTGGATGGATCTTGAGATTATAATGCTAAGCGAAATAAGTCAGTCAGAAAAGTAGAGAGCCATATGATTTCACTGATATGTGGTATATAAAACTAAAAACAACACAAGAACAAGACAAACAGATGAAACAAAAACTCATAGACACAGACAATAGTTTGGTGGTTACCAGTTGGTAAGGGGGAAAGGAGGGTGGTAGAAGAGGGTAAAGGGGTTCAAATATATGGTGATGGAAAGAGAACTGACTCTTGGTGATGAACTCACAATGTGATGTATAGATGATGTATTACAGAATTGTATACCTGAAATCTATGCAACTTGGCTAGAAATTGTCACCCCAATAAACATTAATTTAAAAAAAAATGAGCTTCGGAAATGGTACGTGCATAAAAAAATACATGTATAACAAGCATTAACTTGTAGTAGATAAAATTATTACATATAGGAATTATAAATAAATTTGTAAATTACAACTTCAGTGGAAATGTGTTTTTTTTTCCCTTAAAGAGATTTATTTCTACATAACACAAAGGATGTTGCATGAAAAATCAAAGCTTAGTCAAGTTTGAGAATTATACCTTGGCAACCTGTTAAATATTTAAACATATCTCGATGACTGGCTAAGTTGCATAAATTCTATTCAAATATTGACAGATATGTTATTAATTTATTTTATTTGATTATGTAGTCATATTTAGGTTTATGCTTTTTACTTTTTATATATAAATCACCATAGAGAATATCCCCCAATTTTTATTTTGATTAGGCTTGTCACATCTTTTAACACATCTATTATTTTTTAAACAACAACAACAAAAAATCAAGAATCTCCTCAATCAAGTTTCAGTTATTTCACCTATTAATAGTCTTCCAAACATGAATTAAATATCATTGATATAAATGTATTTTATTTACTTTCCTAACCATGTGTTTCTGTCATTTAATTCTGTCTGTCTAAATTATACACATTCTTGCAAGGCAGCTTCAGGTGGATTTTTATATTATGCTTTCTTTTTCGACCTCCTTGTCTTGTCTCACCAATGAAAAGGTAATTTTGTGGATGACAGAGATTATTTATTATATTCCATGACACTTCCATCACCTGGAAAATTTCTAAATATGTGGTAGGTATTTAATAATAATAAACACAAAACTACCCTGAGCTTAACCTGAAACACTGTTTAAGTTTTCTCATGGAAAATGTAAAATTTTTTCCAGAAATTATAAGTATTGTTATATAGTATAGCTAGATGCAGGTACAGCACTTCTTTTCATAAATGTTTCACCTTCCATAGAAAAGAAAGAATATTTATTTAAAAAGATTTTAGTTATATCCCCTGACAAATGGTCATACTAGGTCTGACAATTAAGTTCACGGACTTGCAACCATGTGCTTACATTTGCAGCACTGTACAAACAGCTCGATAAGGTTTCATAACCTTGGTATATGAGTGTCTCACAGCTGTGTTTGTGTCGATGTGTGATGGTGTCCTTCTGAGTGGTGTTCATTATTGTTGTTATGTGTTTTTGTGTGCTGTCATGAGAATGTCTGAGCTTGAATTGGAACAATGAACAAACATCTCATTTCTTGTTAAACTTGGCGAGAGTGGAAGTGAAATCAGAGACATGTTAGCTAAAATTTATGGGGATAATGCCATGAAGAAAACCGCAGTGTACAAATGGATTAAACATTTTTCCGAGGGGAGAGAACACATCACTAATGAAGAGAGGTCAGGGCTGCCAGTAATGAACAGAACTGATGGAAACATTGTAAAAATTTATTGAGTTGTGCATCAAGATCATCGGTTGACTGTGAGAAGCATAGCAGACCAAGTAAACATCAATAAAGAAACAGTTCATTGCAGCTTTATTTACGGTGCCAAGACACGGAAACAACTAGAATGTCCTTCAATAGATGAATGGATAAAGAAGCTGTTATATATATACACCGTGGAATACCATTCGGCCATAAGAAAAGATGAAATAGTACAATTTGCAACAACATGGATGAATCCTGAGATTATAATGCTAAGCAAAATAAGTCAGACAGAAAAAGTAGAGAACCATGTGATTTAACTGACATGTGATATATAAAACTGAAAACAACAAAAGAACAAGACAAACAAATGAAGAAACAAAAACTCATAGAGATAGACAATAGTTTACTGGTTACGAGAGAATAAGTGGGGAGAGGGTTTCTAGAAGAGGGTAAATGTGGTCAAATATACGGTGATGGCAGGAGAACTGACTCTGGGTGGTGAACATATAATGTGAGGTATAGATGATGTATTACTTAGTTGTACTCCTGAAATCTATGTAACTTTACTAACAATTGTCACCCCAATAAACTTTAAATAAAAAAAAGAAAAGAAAATCTTAACTGAAAATCTTGGCATGAGAAAAGTGTGTGTAAAAATAGTCCTGAAGGAGCTCACTGATGATCAAAAGCAAAGGAGAGTTGAAGTTTGCCAAGAACTTTTGGAGAGGCAGGATGATGTTTCGGGCCATGTTATCACTGGTGATGAAACATAGGTGTACCAATACAACCCTGAAACAAAGTGTCCAAGTTCACAATGGAAGTCAGCCAATTCTCCACGACCAAAAAAATTCCATAAGTCTAAATCAATGTTGCTAAACTTTTTTGATATCAAAATGATGTTGCTAACCGTTTTTTTGTTATCAGAAGGAATTTGTACCAACTGGACAAACAGTTAACCAAGTTTACTATTTAGAAGTGCTTAAAAGGCTATGTGAAAAAGTTAGACCACCTGAACTTTTTGCCAACAATTCATGACTCTTGCATCACGACAATGCACCATCTCACAGGGCACTGCCTGTGAGGGTTTTTAGCCAGTAAACAAATAACTGTATTGGAACACCCTCCCTACTCACCTGATCTTGCTCCCAAAAACTTCTTTTTTTACCCGAAGATAAAGGTAATATTGAAAGGAAGACATTTTGATGACATTCAGGACATCAAGGGTAATATGATGTCAGTTGTGATGGCCATTCCAAAAAAAGAGTTCCAAAATTCCTTTGAAGGGCGGACTAGGCACTGGCATTGGTGCATAGCTTCCCAAGGGGAGTACTTCGAAGGTTACCATAGTGATATTCAGCAATGAGGTAGTTAGCACTTTTTCTAGGATGAATTCGCGAGCTTAATGGTCAGACCTCATACTTTAAAAAAATTTTACCTGGATCTACTCTTTAAAAGTTAGCAAGAGAAAGTAGTCACATTACCTCTTCTTCATCCCCCCTCTCAATGATTCTGCAAGTTTCTCTCATCCACCATCATTCATTATCTTTCTGCCCATCAAAAAACAAATAATTTATTATATACCTACTGTGTGCCCAAGGCTTTCATCACTGCTGCATTTAAGGTATATTTCTTACAATATAGCTGAGAGACAAGTATCATGTAGATCAGTTGGAAGACAGTATTCGCAAATGATCAAGTATAGCACTGGTACGGTCACAGTACCCAGGAATTCAGTCAAATGTATATGAGGATCAGGGCAGTTAGAGTACATTTCATGAACAATGTTGCACTGGCAGTAATCTTTAAAGGATGAGCAAGAGCAGAGAAATGATGCCAAATGTTATGTAGGTGACATAGAGGACGAAGGGCAGTTCAGATAGAAGGATTTGTGAAATCAGTGTGCTTATGTCCAATTGGTGAATCTCTAACTGAGAAGTGGTGACACTCATCACCACGTAAGTAGCAGTTGGTGCTAAGAGTAAGTCTTTGACTGGAATGGTAAAATGACAGACCCTATATTTAAGAAGGATTAATTCAGCCCAACAATAACCCTATGGCATAGGTTCATCATCCACTTTTATTGGGATAGATATGAACAGAGACTGAAGAAAGCTCAGTAAATTGCCCAAAGTCACACACTTGGGTATTTTTTTTTTTAATTAAATTTATTGGGGTGATATATTCCAAAGCTTTTCTACTACGTAATGCTTCTTCCTATAGCAATCCTGAAATTATGGACAATTGCTTGAAGCTAGACTTTCTCAAAAACAAACAAACAAACAAACAAAAACACCCAGCCACATATTGCCTATTTGCAGTAATAGTTAGTGCTGGAGCTTCTGAAAAGAGATTGTGCCTTGTGCCTTCAACCATATGGCACAGCCTCATGTCCTCTTTATTTCCTCTCTTACTTGCTCCTCAATTATAAGTTTTCCAAGAACAATAATGAAGCACAGGGTGCAGTGATCCGCCAAGATTTTCTCTCGTCTTGTCATGTCAGCACAATGATAAGAAGACAACGTTTGAAGGTAGTATTGGTGACAAGGATGGTTAAGATCTGAAAAAGGTAACCAACAACTCATGAAGAGCTCAATACATGGTCAAAACATCTGTGTGTAGGGAGAAAACCACTGGGTTTGTCATCACAAGAAATAGTTTCTATTCCTGTTACAACCATCTTAGAACTGTGTGACTTTGCACAAACTGCTTAACCTTTCTATGCCTTAGTTTGGTCGTATGCCAACATAGTAATTGGCCAATTCCAAATAGAATGAATAACAATGTAAATAAATATTCACAAGCATTATAAATTTTAAAATATCCATGTTTATTTCTTATGCAATATAAAAGGAGGTATTTCAATTATTGTGACTATATATATATATGTATGTATATATATATATATATATATATATATGTATATATATACACATATATATATAAACTTCTTATTACAAAAGTAGTACAAATTTGTAATAAAATCAGACAATTGAAAAGAAGTAAATGCAAACCATCTCCTGTCCTATAGTCCAGAGATAAATTAGATTTTGTTGTCTATCCTTCAAGTCTTTTGAAATGAAAAATGAAACAAAAAACTAACATAAAACAAATACAGTCTTATAACTTGCTGTGTGTTACCTATCACAAATCATGAACATTTTTTCCCTATCATTATAAATTATTTCATAACATAATTTTAATAGACCCAGTGTTCACCCAAAACTATATTTTGAATTGTGGAATTATTATTTTAAATTATTCTCTATCCATTTATAAATAATACCAAAATATTAAGGCATGTGTTTTGCAGATTTTCGAAAGAGAAGTAAATTTCTTTTATGAAAAATGTTGTTGATCAAAACATGGTGTATCATTCCTCTGCTTAAAGTTGTTTAATTTTCAGGATAAAATTTAAATGTTTCAACTTGGTGTATTAATCAGGATTCTACAGAAAATACAACCAATAGTATATATGTATATATGTATATGTGTATACAGAGGGTGCCAAAAAAATGTATACACATTTTAAAAAAGAAAAACTGTATTAAAATTGTAATACTCAATCTTTCATATTAACTCTGTATATATACCGATATCAAAAGATGAATACAAGACGTTTGACCTTTGCAATTACAAGACGTACTGAAAGTGGTTACGGTCAGCATCCAGTCAATTCTGATTGTGGCAAACTACTGCTTGAGCAATATTGACCAAAGTGTCCAGTTGTATACATTTTTTTGGCACTCCCAGTATATACTTTATTTTACTATAATATGAGACCAGGTCTTATATAGTATAATATAATATAATACCAGGTCTTATATTAATTTTTGCTCCAAAAGATGCATTAGAGCTGATGGTCCAGCTAGGTCTTCTTTTTGGGGAAATGGTATATGTATTATACCAGTATATATATTACATATATACTAAAAGATTTATTATAAATAATTGGCTATACAATTATGAAAGCTGACAAGACCCAAAATCTGCAATTGGCAATGTGGAGACTTAGGAGATCCAATAACATAATTTCAGTAGGAATCTGAAGGCCTAAGAACCAGGAGAGCCAACCAACAGTGTAGTTTCAGTCCAAATACCTTCAGGCTTAAGCCCCAGGAAGAGCCATTGTTTCAGTTTGAGTCCAAAGGTGGGAAAAATCCGATGTCTCAGCACAAAGGTTGTCTGACAGGAGTTTCTTCTTACTGATGGGAGGGTCACCTTTAAACTGATTGAATGAGGCCCATCTACATAAGGGAAGGCAATTTGGTTTACTCAGTCTATTGATTAATTGTTAATTTCAAACAGAAACATCCTTACGGACACACCCAGGAAAATGTTTGGCAAATGTCTGGGCACCCCATGACCCAGTCATGTTGATACATAAAATTAACCATCATTCCCAGCAAGGGTGATCCAGCCAGAACAGATCACTTTATCCTTAGTTCCTCCTAGAATTTCGCTCTTCTCTCATTCATAGCTAGTTTTATTTCCTTAAAAGCATCTTGACTACTCATTTCCATGTGTTTTCACAGCCACTTTTCGCTCTGCTGGAGTGCAGTTTTCCTTGTCTGAGTTTGAGTTCCCCCAGAAGCAGACCTGAAACAAAAATTCAAGTGGAAGTCATTTATTAGGGAGATGATCCCAGGAAACATCAGGGGAGTGGGGAAGTGAGACAGGGAAGTGAAGGTAAGCAGTAAGGTTAAATTATAAGCCCATTACCACTGGACAACTGGGGTTCATTTCCATAGTTGGGAAGGGAGAGACTCTGGGAGACAGTGTAGAACATGCTTCTGAATTAGCCCACCTGAGAAGCAAGGGAGCTGGAGTACTTATATGCAAATCCTGTCAGTCATTTATGAAAGGATGCACTCTGAGTGGGGGTGATAAATTCTCTGATATTTCTTGAGTGGCCTCAAGCAACCCAGAGAAAACGCAAGGACTGGTGGCTGGGTATTAGGCTGGCAAACACTGAAGTGTCAAGAAGCAAGGGAGTGTAGGCAGGGCACCCACATCTGCTGGCCATCTACTGCAGCCTTTCTTCTTCCCTAGCTAATTCTCACCCTGTAGGATTCAGCTTAAGCCTCACCTCCTTTAGAAAACCTTCACAGACCTTTTCTCTTACTTAGCTTCCCCTTTCTGTTTCCCCGACAGAACCTTTGCTTATCTACATCAGAGAATCTGTTACTTCCTGTTCTGATTGTTGTTTTACTTTTCCATATCACCCATTTCTTTGTGAGCTATTTGAACAAGCAATTATCAACCTTTATCTTCAGGACCTTGCAAAGTTCTGGCACATGGTGCGGGTCAATAAATGTAGTAAAAGTAGTATAATAATGGCATCATAACACTAGCAGCTATTTATTGAATACTCATACTGTATAAGCATTTTACATGTATTACCAACTCTAGAGGCACTGTGATGATCTCTGTTTTCCAGATGAGGAAGCTGACGTATAGGTTTACAAGATTATACAGCTATATATAAATAGCAAACCCTAGCAGTCTGATTCCAGAGCTTGTACATACACTTAACCACTATAAAAATAAATGAGTGAAATGAATGAATGAATGAAAATACCAAGTGATCCTTCAACACATGCGGGTCATTTTGGGGGTCATACTATCAGTACAGTCTATAAAATCCAAATATCTGCTCTAATGTCACATTTTCTAAGAACCCTTCCAAATAGCCCAACGGGAAGCATCTATCCCTCCTCTGACACCTTTTGTAATGGCACTGACTACTCACTACCAGATGTTATCTGCATGTCTTAGTATCCTTACTAATGATAAATTTCTAGACAACTGTTTAAGAGTCTGATTCACCCTGGTGTTTTCTACTTCCCCAAACACAAAGCCTTGCACACAGTAGGTTAACAATGAGCATTTGCCAGATGGACTAAAGGGTATATGGGTGACAAGCAAAGAGATCTTGGGCTCTTCCTTTATCCTCTTCCTTTCTCTTTCCCTAGAAATTGTGGAAACTCTTTTTCACCCCATTCTGAGATTCTAGAGAGTCCATTGTCAGAGAGATTTTAGATGGTGTTTGGAATACAATTCTGTTTAAATATACCATGTTTTCCCCAAAATAAGACCTAGCTGGACAATCAGCTCTAATGTGTCTTTCGGAGCAAAAATTAATATAAGACCCAGTATTATATTATATTACATTACATTACATTACATTACATTACATTACATTACATTACATTACATTACATTACATTATATTATATTATACCTAGTCTTATAGTAAAATAAGACTGGGTCTTATATTAACTTTTGCTCCAAAAGATGCATTAGAGCTGATTGTCTGGCTAGGTCTTATTTTGGGGGGAACACAGTATTAAGACCAGGAAAGAATCTGTGAGGAATTTGCTTTGTACATTTTGATAAACATTTAGTTAGAAAATTGTATTCTAGGTATCCTTCCTCCTCAAATTGCATTTATAGGACGAATGAAAGAAAGAAATTGTGTAGACAATCACTAATGTTTTTAACTTATTTGAATGGAGGGAATTTTACTTCTTTAAAAGTTAACTTTGCCATGAAGAATTCCTTTTCTAAAATCTCAAATTAAATTTATTTTCCATTTCCACTGACCAATATATCTCTAAGCATTGTTTATAATTAACACTAAGAAGAGTGCCAGATTCAATAAATTTGTCTAAGTTATGACTAAATTATAAACACATCCAGGAGGAAGTTGTAAAGCTGTACCGAGTCCCTAAAGTTTTCAAACCATCATATAGATACATGATGTCCTAATATGTAGGTGTGACAGAGGAAATAACAAAAACTTAATTCAGTGGAAATTTCCTTAATGAGTCTAGTGTAAACTTAATTACATTAGGTGCCAGGGAACACAAAGGAACAGAAGACATGGTCTTTATCTTTGCTGAATTTATGATCTAGAGATGAGTGTACAGAAGACAGATATGCTAATAAGTAGTAGACTGTGGGATTTGATGGTAACAATAGCTAATATTCAGCATTTAATGCTGTTTCAATAGCTGTCCTAGTGCTTTATGTGGCATTATCTCATCTAATCCTTGCAACTCTATATAGGAAGCAGTATTATTATCCCACTTTATAGCTGATGAACCTGAAACTAAAGGTTAGGTAACTTCTCCAAGATCATATGCTTAATAAATGGGTAGAAGAGCCAGTATGAAGACCTAAACCCAAAGGTCCTTAAAGTTCATACTCAGATAACAGTAAAAATAAGGTACAACAAAGAGAACATGATTTATCCTTCAAACTTGGGTTGAGCAGATGTCATGGAGCTTCAAATTAGCCTTAAAGGATGGGTGTGAATAGAAATGGAAAACATCATTGCTTCCAAGACTGAAGCAGGTAGAGGAGGCTGAAGGAGCCCTTGAGAAAATAGAGAAGAGTGTTGTCACACATGTAGGTGGTAGCATGAGTGGAACAGGGTTGGTAAAACTGAGAAAAGTAGTTGGAAACAGATATGTTGGCCTTGAGTATGACCCAAAAAAGTGTAGAATTTTCTCATTAGACAAAGCAGAGACACTGATAGGTTGTGAACCAGATCAAAGCTGTATTTTAAGATTGATCTGGTAGCTACATAAAAATGGAATTGGAGTCAGGAGTGGGAAGAAGAGGGGACCAGTTAGGAAAACACAATATAGGTAAGGAAAATGGCACTAGTAGTCTGAATTTGGGTTGCAATATGAGAGCAGAGAAGAGGAAACATGGAGACAGACAGGGTTTGGCACCGCCTGGATATGAGGAATATTTAAGGAGAAGAGATGACAACATGTCAAAAGTTCAAAAAAGCAAATATCATCCATAGTGCAGAGGAAACACATGTCCTTGTCCAGTTAAAGCAGTTGCACTAGGACATGAGATGAGGGGAGTTAAATGGGAATAGGGTGGGGACACTTCAAAGCACGTTGTTAAAGGTTTGGATTTGCATGTGTAGCAAACTAGCATTTTTCATGGTGCAGGGATTGGTTATTATGTTGATCTACAACCAAATATTGATGCCCTTTGTTCTCAGGTACTTGAGCTAAGCAAACATATCTTTAATAAAAATGTGGCATTCAAATTTTTATTTTTATTTTTATTTTTAGGAATTGAAATGACATATGTGTCTATGCCTAACTTTTGTAACAAAAATTATGCATATATAGCTTGTTATAAATGTATAATATTTTTAAAGGAAATATAAACCCTCGATGTTAAATTGTGCTCTAATGTATATACTTTCTCCTAATTTAGCATGATAATATAAGACAATAAAAATGCATGCCATGATTTATCACTCTTTTTTCTTACTAAATTTTATTTTTCTTTGATTTTTTTATTAGTCATATTGGAGAATTCAGGTGTTTGTAGCTTCCATATGAATTTTTATTGGTTGCTTTCTATTTTTTAATAGATGATAACGAAGAAGAAGATGTTGACATGAAAGAAGACGCAGGTATTAAATTTATAATTTTGTCCTTAGAGGAAGGGCAAGGATCCTTTTTGTTGCTTATGCACACTTCATATTTTTAAAGAACAGACAAAATAAGGTTAATAAAATAGAAATGTATCCCCAAGTCATAAAATAAAGAAGTAGTTGTGCTAACTCTTATGGCTAATACGGTTAGTGCATTTAAACATTAAACTTGACACTGAGCTTCTTGACAGCTAAGGTAAAAATGAAATATGATGTTGTAACCAGTAGAGTCGTGTAACAAATCACCCCCAAAACTTAGTGGCTAAAACACCCACTTCTTATGCTCATATATTCAGTGAGTCAAGAATTCAGACAAAATACAGCAAAAGTGATTTGATCACCCTGTTCCACAAGGCCTGAGGCCTAAGCAGGAAGACTCAACATCTAGGGACTGGAATCATTTGAAGATTTGCCCACTCACATGTTTGGCTGGTGATTGAAACTGGTTATCAACTGAAACCTTATCTCGGGCAGTCCTTAGCTGGGGCAGTGTTCTGAATCACCTACGCACGACCTGCTTATGTGACGTGGGCTTCCTCACAGCATGGCGTCCAGGTTCCAAAGTGGTTTCTCTAGAGAGAGTGAGTGAGCCAGAGGGAGCTGAGCCCTTTATGTGATTAGCATCACTTTTATCCAACTCTGTTCTTTGAAACAGTCAATCAAGCCCACCCAGACTTGGTGAAGAGAAAATAGACTCAATCTCCTGATGGGGATCAGGGGGGTCTGCAAAGTATATAGGACCTGAAATGTTACTGTGACTATTTTTGGAAAATACACTTTGTACATGTGATATATTGCTCATACTATCAGAAATTAAGATGCCTGCCAACTCCTCAAGAAAGACCAGTGTTTGGTGAGAGAAATCTAGTGGCTAAAAGCATAGACTCTGGACTAAGGTAACCACTCAATATGTGCCTGATAATTAATGCATGCATCAATAGGCCTGAATTCAATCCTAACTCCATCACGTATTGACTTTGGGCAAGAGTTTTTTTCTCTGTAACCCTCAGTTTACACCTCTGGGGGCAATAACTCACCGTATATGTAGTCTTGTTTGGGGAATTAAATTATATCAAACCTGAAATGTTTCTTGGTCCATAGTAAACACTTACTAAATTATTGTTTCTTTCTCTCTCATTCTAACAGATATTGGAAGGGTATAAGACTTAATTCTATGGCATAAGAGTTCCATATTCTCCATTTTAGCAACTACACTACTCTAGGAAGGAAATGGGATCAGGTTTCAAAATGCAAATGGATATCTTAAAGGTCCTCATTTTGCATAACATCCTATTCAATGTCAGAACTCCCTACAAACCACTGTCAACCTCAGTCTGAGCCGCTCCATTAACAGGGAACTCTTTAAATTCTGAGGGAACCAATCTCATTAGGTGAGGTTTAGTTAAAATTGTCCTTCTCCTTGTTAAAAGTTAAATCTCTCTCCCTCTCCTGACCTCTCACTGTCTTTGTGGAGAAATAACACTAGTTCCTTTTCTTCATAACAGTTCATTGGAACACTGATCACAGCTATTATCTACTCTTCTTCAGTCTGAACATGTCTGATTCCTAAAGTTCCTTTGGTCTCCCCAGGTCAATGGATCCAGAGGACATGAGAAGTAGAGGGAGGATCTAAAAGTCAGGAGCAGGGATGACGGAGGTGGAAGAGGGATGCTAACAAGAGCTATCAGTTCCCTGTCTGTATTTCCTTGATACTCACTGTTGCTTTGCAATACCGACAGCTTTCTAAGGAAAGTTCTGGTGATTCTCAGATGAGTGCTTTTTGCTGGTGATGAAAGCAAACTCATAATACCAGGAAATTAATTTCTCTGGAGCATCCTTTAACCACTGATGGATCAGTTCTCCTGCAGGACACATTGGAGGCATACTCTATTCCAGCACTGTTCATTAGAAATACAATGTGAACCTCAAATGTGAGCCTTAAAAAAAAAAAAAAAAAAAATGTGAGCCTTATGTATAATCTCAGATTTTCTAGTAGTCACATTGAAAAATGTAAAAAGAAACTATTAATCTAATGTATGTAAAACATTATCATTTCAACATATAAACAATATAAAAATTATGTCAGATATTTTACTTTTTTCATACTAAGTTTTTGAAATTTGTGTTTTGCATTCATATCTCCATTCAGACTAGCCACATTTTAAGTACTCATGGGAAATATGTGGTACTGGACAGCAAGATTCTATATCATTGCCCAGAAGTCCCCAGTATAATTGAGCCCTAATTGTCCACAGTTGAACTTGCTCGTTAGCTTACCCAGTGTTGGCTGCTTTCCCTTTGTTGTCGCACTTCCCTACTCCCTTCTGGTGCTTCCTGAGTTAATCTCTCAAATTAAATACTAACATTCAAACCTTTGTCTCAGTGTCTACTTCTGAGACAATCTGAGCTAAGACAAGAACTGTGCTAGCCTTTTGCAAAACATAAAGCCCAAGACAAAATTTCAATTAAAATGTCAATTCCTATACCCATGTAGGACGTCTCATTATTTAAAAGAACCATATGTTGAAAAAAGACTTTAATTGGTCACCCCATCTTGGATTACATTCCATGAATTTAATGTTAATATTTGCTATCCTCAGATAACCTGCTCACATGAAGTATCCTTGGAAAATCCTCCAGCTTTGGGGAGTACTGCCTTTTCAGCTAGCCAACACAGGACCTTATCTTGCTAAGGATCATTTGCCTAAATGCCATAAGCACACATTTCTAGACAAAGGGAGTTAACTTCTTAAGGAAATGCAGTTAGCTATCCAAACCACTGAGTGATTTTAAGGGAATCATTATTAATGCTAATGCAGGACCCACAAGGTTGGAGTCAGCACTTGAAGTTTGGGGGTTTTAATTGGATCAGCATTTCTGATTTTAGTTCTATCAAGCTTCCTTGGGGTTTTTTCTCTATCAGCTGGATGCAGCTGTTCAAGTCACACTCAATGGCCAAGGTTGCTGTCACTCAGGCAGAATGGGCTTGGGAAGCTGCTCTCCATTTTCTATTATCTGAGTACTGAAATCATGGGGGATTTCTATGCTGGATTGTTCCATCATGCACCAGCTGGCCTTGCCAGACATTGGTAAGCAGTCTGGCTTTGGTTCCCATCTCACACTTAGGCAATTTGGTCTTCAAGACAGATCTGAACTAGCCTCTCAAAACCATTAACTCTTGCCTTCCCTCTGCCTTGCATCACATCTTCTCACAGAAGTAGAAATGCTGGAGGGATTTTTAAGAATGCAGTTGACAATAGTGAATGGCTACTTGGGTGAATCAACCAGCAAAAAAATGCTAGTGAATGATAGTGTATAATAATTTGAATATCAAAAACCACTGAGGTGTTAGTAAACTGACTCTCTGGGTGGAAGGACTCCCAGTTTGAAGAGTTTGCAGATTTCTTTGGTTTAAATACACCTACCATTGTGTTGTTCAACCTACCAAACATGAGGTCAATGGATGTCAGAGTTGAGAGCGATAGGTACAATCAGGTGATACAAGCTGCCTCAAGTCAGCCCCAGCACCTCTGCTGAGTCCTGTTTTAATTGCGTCTGTACCTTGTGCCAATCACTCAAATACATGAACTCATTTAAGATGTGCAACAACTCTAGGAGGCAGGGACAATATTATCTGAGGCTTAAGAGAGATTAATTCCTTGCTTAAATAACAGAGGCAGAATCTAGATGTGTCTGATCCCAAAGCTCATATTCTTAACTCTTGTGCTCCTGTCTCCAGACTGTAATGGAAAGTAAAGGCAGAGACATCTCAGGTTGTGTTAAACAAGGTCATCGTCAAGGTGAGGCTCTGCCCCAATGGCAGTTGGTAGAAACAGACTGGCTTAAATGCCTGGGATTCCTTTAAGTCCTTTAATCAGTTTCTTTATCCCTAGCATAGTAAATGTCTCCCGATATCCTTTCATTTCCAAGAACATGAAGTGTTGAAATGGGCCCCAATATGAACCAGCAGGAACAGAAATTCAACAGCCACCTATGGCAGCTCAACCACATGAAAGCCAGGAGCATAGCTGAGTTCCTTAGAAGGCAAAACCATGCTCATGGCAAAAATCCAGGTTTCCATCTCTGCCAGAAACAGAGGCAACATGGATAATGAGATACACTGTCAAGGAGAAGCATAGGGTGCTTTTAAGGAATGTTCCTTTAGCTTCCCCAGGCCACAAGGAAGAGTTGTTCCTGATGAGCCACTAGGAGAAACCTGAGCGTAGAAGCCATATGTATCAGTAACTTTCATTTGAGTGCCACCATGGGTTACATGAAATGATGCTGTACTTACATCATAGATGACTCTTCATAATTGACATGTATCCATGCCCACAGACTACCCAAGGAGTATCCTACAACTTTTTAAAAAATGAAGTACTAGTACTTTGGGGGTAAATATCTCAAAATGTGGGCAAATATATGTCTTTTTAAAACTCAACCATTCCCCTAGAATTCCTATACAGGTAGGAAATCAATAATTAAGAATGTTTTTCAGGAAATGCTGGTTTGTAGATGAATTCCCAGCATTGGAAAAGCTACTCTTGGTCCATTTGCAGACGATGTATTTCAGAGACATGGTAGGGTTAAAGTCTTAGAAATTTCCCAAGGAGATTGCAAATGTTACTCTGCCCATTTTACAAATCCCTTTGAGGCCAGCATCTGTACTCAGTGAGTTCTTCCAAGAATCTCATGTCTGTTTTTGCTGAACCCATTCTGAAGGGTCAACATCCATCTGACAGAAATTTAGGGGACTTGCAAATGTAGTCATTGGCAAAAATTTTCCCCTTGGCTATGGTAATGACCTGACATGTACAGACTTGCAACCACAGTAAGCCTAAACTGATGCCCCAAAACCTTTGTGGTCCATAATGCCAATACTCTTAATAGCAAATCTAGCAGATGCATTTTGTGTTCTCTTCCTTTTTTAATAAATGGAAAAAGAAAAATGAGTTGCCATAGCTCTGTCATGTAATTTAGAATCCTGGCATAAGGTGACAGCTGCTAAGAGAGTGAGAATTAGGCACAGACACCATTATATCTGGGCTTTAAAGAAAGGCCTGGTGAAGGGGGAATAAAACAGAATTTGAAATGAAATTCTCAATTCACTCTAGGTACCAGGGATACAAAAAAGATTAGGAAAGATAAATGCCCTTTTCTCATGGAATTTATATTCTCAGGTGTGGGGTAGAGGACAGAGACATACAATAAAGAAATGAACAAAAGGACAAGATAATTTCAGATACACAAAGTGATGTGTTCAAGAGAGATTTCCTTTGCAGGGACCCATCAGATTAGGTGGTCAAGGTAGGCCTTTCTTGGGAGCTGAATTTGATCGGAGATTAAAAAGTGAGAAGGGGGTAGACGTATGAATATAAGCAGAGGTTGTGGAGAAGAGCAGAAAGTGCAAAGATTTTGAGGCCGGAATCAGCCTAATAGTGAATGAAGAACACCAAGGGAATGAAGTCAAAGAGCAAGTGGGAGATGAAGCTAGAGCAGTAGGTGGAGCCCCAAATGTGTTGTTGTGGTCCATGAAACTGGATTTGGATCTTATTCTAAGAGCTATTTCATTTTAAAATAGGTGAGCAACATGATCTGGTTTGTGTTTAAAAGGTAACTCTGGCTACTATATGGAGAATAGATTTCAGGGAGATTAAGAAGCTACAATTTAGAATTCAAAAGGTTATTATAGTAACCCAGGTAGGAGATGCTGCTGGTTGGCACTAAGATGATGATTGCAAAGGATGAGCACAGCAGATGAGCATGGGATATATTCTGGAGCAGAACTGATAGGACTTATGATAGAAGTTATGGTTGCTTTACTGGAAAGGTGAATGAAGACAAATAGTAAGTATTTTATCTCAGTTTGGGGGTTAAATTCCTGTGGAACACTATAGAGAGAACAGGTTTGCAGACATCAAGAGGATGGCATCCTTTTGATTGAAAATGCAATTTTAAGGATGAACTTAGACAATGATAACTGTCAATTAATCCATGCAGTTTTAAATTCTCCAGAAGAAAAAATAATTTGACATCGCCTTATGGAGAATTTTTAATTAAAAAAAAAAAAAAGCACATGAGAATTCACATTTTTATTTCACATTAATGGTGGCAAAAAAAAATCTTTAAGCTTGAACTTCAAGTTCATTTTTATTGGAGAATCACAGCTATTTTGGCTTGGCCATGTTGACAGATGAATCTGCAATTAGGCTTCATTGTATGTGTGGTTTATTAAGGAAAAAAAAAACTATTTTTAAACTAACATGATGTTGAACCCCACTAGTAAATATTTAAATAAAAATGTTTTAAATCTTTGTACTTTCAGAAGGCTTAGAGCCAAAAGGCCTCTCTCCACCCCCCAAGAAAAGCAAAGCAAAGAAGTCAGAATGTTCAAAAGATTCTAGCGAAGGTAAGCCCTGTTCCTCCTTTCTTTAAAAATTATGCCAGGAAAAGAAATTTCTCTTTAATTTTTGAATTATGTGTATCAGTGGAGGTGAATATTTGAATATCATGTTCAGATATTTCTAAGGATTCAAAAATCACAAAACAATTTTTTTTTCCTTTCCTAATATGTTTACTCTCCCCTGAATGTCAGGACAAAAAAATCAAATTTGAATTTAATTTGTTAAGGTAAAACCAAATTTTAAAAATTTTCTCAGTGTGATGTATTTTCCGTTTCTGCTAAATATGGAGGTATGGATAGTGCTTACAAGTTAGGTGTTCTGAAATCATGTAAGGATGAAGGTTGAGATCTATCATTTGTTTTTCTCATGAACACATTCTGAATCTAGAATCAAACCTCAGCCATGGATGCTGGAAATGTTTTCTGTTGTTAGTGTTCTCTTCCATTTTCTAGAAGCCAAAGTATTTTTTTTTCATTTATGCATTGAATGGCAGATCCAATTGGGCTCAGTTTTATAAAGAAATGGCTGTCTCTGTTTTATAACACCAGTACCACTTACAAGATATTCAGTTTTTTCTTTTGAATGTAGATGAGGCATTTTTTTTAAGTAAACCTCCAACCTAAGAGTGTGCATCAACTTCTCAAAGGGGAATGCGTTTGCACCTCCTACTTTCTATCTTGGAGCCCCACTTCACCCACTGTGAAATGGAGAGTATAGTAATACTGAGGGTGTCAGTTTGGGTCTTCCAGGATGAAGATACCAAGATGGAGTAGAAGAGCAGGGAATTTACAGGGGGAAAGTGTGTGGAGGATAAAAGGGGACAAGAGCAGGAGAAAGAAGAGAAGAAAGGAAGATTAGCTAGGAAGAGCCTCAGTCTGCAGTGCAGTCAGACAGTCTAGGGAGGTCCAGAGAAAGGTTTGGGCATCAGAGGAGCCATGCATTGGGCGGAAAAGGCTGAACTCTAGGATCCCCTTCCCCCTGCTAGTTCACTGGCTGCAATCAGCTTGGGGAGAAAGTGGCCTTGCCACGAACATTATCCTGCATTGAATCCCAAAAGTGTGGGCACTGGAAGCTGTCAGCTAACTTCATTCCCAGTAGCAGGTTATCTCTTGAAGGGAGAGCTTGAGCAGCTCACCTCCATAACAGCACAGTATCTGTTTGAGTGTCAGGGTTCTGAATAATAAGTAATGACACTGCTGTCATCTTCATCCAGTTCAGAACCAATTGCAAAGGCAAAGCTCTGAGAGAGTTTGAAATACAAAAAATATATAGCTTTATTACTAATGAGGTAAGACCACAGTATCTGGTTGCCCTGCCAACAGATAGGCTTCCTAATGCTGGGTTTCACTCCTGAATATGAAAGACAACTTCTATCCCTTCAGTATCAAGTACTGGTGTCCTTGGTATCTTTTGCTGCCTGGAAAGAGTCTGCCCTGGTCAGCTTATTTTATAGAGAACAGACCAGGACATGCCCTCTTTAGAGATTCAAGATGGAACTGTTTCCTCTACCAGGCTCATCATAAATGAGGGGATGAGGAGAAGGCAGCAATAAGTGGTCTCTGCCCTCTGGGTGAGGAGTGAGGGTTAAACATTTCCAACTAATAATAAATAATAGAAACGGTATGTATAAAGTACCTAGCATAGGTCTGGCTTTCTATTAGTAATGGCTGTGATAATTACTACCCTCATCAGGACCTTGATAGGGTACGCACTGTCCTAATTCACTGAAATGTGCTTGAAAGTTCAGAATCATTCAAAGAACACTTAGAACCATGGAGAAGGCAACAGCTCTGACTGGCCCACATGCTAAGCTTTGTTAGTATCTGATTGATAAAGTAGTCAAGGCTTCCACTTTCTGCTATAATTAGGTTATTTCCTGGACAATTCTTAAGTCCATGATTGGAAAATGGATTAGAGGCAAAACAACAATTGACTTTTTCCTGGAGAGGCTCTGCCTCACTGAGTGATTGCCATTAAACGCACAACCTACGTCAAAGGTTGTTCTCTGTAGCCTGAATCTCTTGTCATTTCCATGTATCACATGGTCGGCCATAAAATGTTGCAGTTATGTCATCTTTAACTAAAAAGGGAGTTCTTCCTAGTTATTCCTTCAAATGTGTGAAAACTTCTTTTACTTTCTAAATAATTTGCTTGTTTAGGCACATCATTCCATAATCCAAATATGACTAAATAATATGGCTTCACTTCACCCAAATACATGGTCTCAGAACCTGCTCTGAGTCACAAAAATAAAATCACTATGAACTTGTTATCAATTTCATTCTCTCTGCGGCAATATGGTGAAATGTAAACGTTAGTCACTCTATAGGAACATGGGAATTGTGTGTTTGTTCCTAAGAGGCCTTCAAAGACAAAGGAGAAAAAATTGCTGGGGAAAAAAAGAGAGACAGGGAGTGTAATCTGACGTGCCTGTGGTAGATGGTTCTATGATAGGGCACACATTATTTATCAATGAAAACATAAACCCTGCCCTGAATTCATGTGTTGTACTATTGGATACGTGTCACTTTCTCTCATGATTCAAAGAGATATATATTCCTACTGGATATGCAAATGGATATTGTATCACTAGGTAGAGGGGTAATGTGGATCATGACTCTTCTCTGTAGTCTTGCCATTTTAGAGTTATCAATCCTTTTTCCTACTTAATCATCTCTCCAATTTTTTTTAAATATTTTTATTTATAGATTACTCAGCTTAACTCCCCATAACTTAGGCTCATCACACTTTTCTTGTACCTTTGGGTCCCTGCCCTGCTTCCAACCCCAATTGTTGAGGTACTAACGATTACCTCAACTTACCTTATAATATATATTCTCAGATAGGATCATAGAGTGGAGCTAAACACAAACTCACCTAGATTTTCCAGTATATAAAGCCATAATAGCCATATTTAGATCCAGAAAAAGAATTTTGAGAGCATATAGTCAAATTTTCTCATTCTGCAGAATTTTTTGAGAGTACAGACTGCAAATGGTTCTTTAACTTGCCCAAGTCCGTGCAGTTTGAGTACGTCAGAATCTCTCTCTTTTTTTTTTTCAAGAAAATACACAGCTTTTCTAATCCTTTTCCCTTTCCCCCCTTTAAATATTAGAACTAGTTTTATTGAAGGGGGAAAATGTTGCCATCATTGCAGGCTTGAATAAAAGCAATATTACTTTGGAAATATTTTGCTGAAGTATTGAACATCAAAATACAAAGTCAAATGTTTAATTCATTTACTTGCAATTTTATACTGTGGACTTTTGGATATAGAATTTTATTCTCATTACTTTGATTACAATTTTATGAACCACAGTGTACTTTGATTTGACCCACAGCAGCCTATAATGAAAGGATTCGTAATTTCCGATCCCTTATTAATTGGCTAGCATTTAATATAAATGATAATGCTATCTATGAACCAG
The DNA here is from genome assembly GCF_036562045.2 of Rhinolophus sinicus. Taxonomy (NCBI): domain Eukaryota; kingdom Metazoa; phylum Chordata; class Mammalia; order Chiroptera; family Rhinolophidae; genus Rhinolophus; species Rhinolophus sinicus. Next base: position 52,875,417 of record NC_133762.1, read on the forward strand.
CAAAATCATAGGCAGAATTCTCTGAAAGAAGCGTGGTTTATACTAGTTCTATCAATTCCAACTCCCAATAATTCCAGAGAGGTTTGTTTGTTTGTTTTTCCTTACAAAAAATCATTGAAAGAATATTTTAGAAAACAGCACTTTTAATAAAACATGCTTGTCTCACAGTTTCCTCCAGCCTTCAGCAGTAAATCGTCTAGAAGTTCCTTTAGTGAAAGACTTTCAGATTTTGTTTGTCTAAAAATGTTATTATTTTGCCTTTTTTCTTTTGCTTTTTTTTTCTAAAGGCAGTTTTGCTGGGTAAAAATTTGAGGTTGATGGTTGTTTTCCTGCAATATTTTAAAGTCTTATCAATTCTGTAGTTGTAAAGAAGTAACCTCTCATCCTAATTATTGTTTCTTTTTAGGTTATCTATCTTTTCTTTCTGGCTTTGTAGACAATCTATTCTTTATCTTTGGTATTTCTGTGTCACTATGATGAACCTGAGTGTGGATTCCTCTTTATTCTTCTTTCGGTTTGCTTTGTTTGCTGGATATGTGAACGGGCACTTTTTATTAGTTCTGCAAAATTCTCACATTATTGCCTCACCAAATATACTTTTCCACTACCTCTTATTCTTTCTTTCTTTGTCCTTCGTGACTCTTAATGTACATTTTTTATGTCTCTGTCTCCATCTGGTTAATTTTTTTCAAGTCTTTCATTCAATTTGCTAATTTTCTATTCATCTTGAACCAGATGTTTAACCCTTCTCCGAGTTTTTCATTTTAATTATTAAAGTTTTTATTTTTAAAAGTTTTACTTGGTCCTTTTTAAAATCTACATGGTCATTTTTTATTTGACACATAAAATATCTTTTAAAATAATCTGTATCTGAAATTTCAATATCTCCAATCTATGTAAATCAAATCTGTAGTTTATTGTTTCTGCAGACTCATTGTTATTCCCTTGTATATTTTGTCTTTTTGGTTTTCATTTTTCTTCAGAAAAAAAAATTTTCCTGTTCTTTAAAGATTTTTTTAAATGTATTTTTTATTAGTTTCAGGTGTACAAAGCCATGTAATCATGAGATGTTTAAACTCCTCACAAAGTGGTAACCCATCAACCCCCAAGCTACTATCCCTCTAACATCATTACAGTACCATCAACTATATTCCCTATGTTGTACTCCACATTCCTTGATTACATATACATATATATTTAGTTATAGTTGACATTCAATATTATTCTGTTTCAGCTTCAGGTGTATAGCACATTGGTCAGGCATCTACAGTCTATGATGTGATCCCCCTGATAAGTTCAGTGCCCATCTGGCACCTTACATGATCTTTACAACATTGTTGATTATATTCCCCATACTGTATTAACTATGAATTTGTATTTCTTATTGCCTTCATTTTTTTCACCCTGCCCCCAACCCTATTCCCATCTGTCACCCTGATAGATTCACTGCCTATCTGGCACCATACCTTGTTATTTCAATATTGTTGACTATATTTCTTATGCTATACTCTACATCCCCATGACTCCTCTATAACAACCAATTTGTACTTCTTAATCCCTTCCCCTTTCACCCATCCTTAACCCCCCTCCTATCTTAAAGAAGTCCCTCTAAGATTCCTTGTAATACTGGTTTGGTGGCAATGAATTCCTTCAGCTTTTTCTTGTCTGGCAAGCTCCTTATCTGTCCTTCAATTCTAAATCACAGCCTTGCTGAGTAGAGTAATCTTGGTTGTATGTTATTGCTTTTCATCACTTGGAATATTTTCTGCCACTCCCTTCTTGCCTGCAAAGTTTCTGTTGAGAAATCAACTGACAGTCTTATGCGGGGTCCCTTGTAGGAAACTAATTGCTTTTCTCTTGCTGATTTTAAGATTCTCTCTTTGTATTTAACCTTTGGCTTTTTTTTTTAAAATTTATTGGGGTGACAATTATTAGTAAAATTACATAGATTTCAGGTGTACAATTCTGTATTACATCATCCATAAATCCCATTGTGTGTTCACCACCCAGAGTCAGTTCTCCTTCCATCACCATATATTTGATCCCCCTTACCCTCATCTCCCACCCCACCCCCCCGTAACCTTTGGCATTTTAATTATGATGTGTCTTGGTGTTGGCCTCTTTGGGTTTGTCTTGTTTGGGACTCTCTGCTTTCTGGGCTTGTATGTCTATTTCCATCACTAAGTTAGGGAACTTTTTGTTATTATTTCTCCAAATAGGTTTTCAATTCCTTGCTCTTTCTCTTCTCCTTCTGGTACCCCTATAATGCAATGTTGGTATGCTTGATGTTGTCCCAGAGGCCCCGTAAACTCTCCTCAATTTTTTGGATTCTTTTTTTCTCTTTGCTGTTTTGGTTGGGTGTTTTCTTCTACATTATCTTCTACATCGCTAGTTGGATCCTCTGCTTCATCTAATCTACTGTTGATTCCCTGTAATAATTCTTCATTTCTATTATTGCATCCTTTATTTCTGACTTGTTCTTTTTTTTATGGTTTTCATCTCCATTTTTATGCTTCCTATCTCTCTGTTGAAGTTCTCTCTGAGATCATTGAGCATTCTTAAAACCAGTGTTTTGAACTCTGCATCTGATAGATTGCTTATCTCCATTTCACTTAGTTCTTTTTCTGGAGCTTTGTTGCATTTTTTATTTTTTGGTGGGGACATGTTTCTTTGTCTCCCCATTTTGGCTGCCTCCCTGTGTTTGTTTCTATGTACTAGGTAGGGCTGCTATGTCTTCCAGTCTCAGTAGAGTGGCCTTATGTAGTAGATGTGCTGTGGGGTTTAATGACACAGCCTTTCTGGTCACCTGAGCCATGTGCTCCAGGTTTGTCCCTTCTGTGGGTTGTGTGTGCCCTCATCTTATAGTTGAGTTTTGGTTGATAATTGTACATCAGTGGGAGGGACTGACCTTTGGGCTCACTTGTTGTGAGGACTGACCTTGACTACAGTAGAACAGTGGTTGTGCAGGGGCTGACCCTATGGAGCAGGATCTGCCTCTGCAGGACTCTGGCATCTGCCCAATCTGTCCCTTGGGTGTGTTATACTTGGAGGTAGCTGGGTGAAGCTCCAGCTCGTTTTGGAGCTGGCCACTGGGGGTGCCAGTCCCAGGACCACCTTGGAGGGATCCTATGTAGGTCTACTTCAGCCCCAGCCTATGTCCCACCCAGGACCACCCAGCAGGAGCCAGAAAGAAAGCTGCAGATGGCTGCCACCTGTGCTGTGTTTGGAAGTGCCTTGAAAGGCCAAGCCCCAAACAAAGTCCGGCTGCCACTAGTGCTGGCTTAGGGCTTCTCAACCAAAGGTACAGGACATGCTCAAAGCCAGACGCTGCTTGTCTGGGTTCTGTGAACCTTTGAGAGACCCTAAGAAAGTCTACAGCATGAGCCAAGGCAGGCAGTCTGCTCAAAAAGCAAACACTACAAGCAGCCTGTGTGTGTCCGAAAGTTGAGTGGGGCCACTTCTGGAACCACCAGGGTGAACCAACACAGAGATGCAGAAATGGCGGCCAACTGTGTTTGCATGCCAGGAAGGGGGAGGGCTCAACGGAGAAACAATGGCCTCCACCAGCTTCCCGTCCAGGAGAAAGCCACCTCTCAAACCCCCGTCCCAAGCCAGACAATTCAATTCCGCACCATTTGTCCCTGCCGCCTTTCCAGCTGCTGCCCTAGTGCTGGAACTCAGAGCAAGTGATTCTGTTGGTGGGTAAGTCCACATGCAGTCCCTTTAAGAGGAGCGCCTGTGAGTGCAGCCACACTCATTCTTACTCAGCCACAATTTCTGTTGTTTTTTACAACCAAACCTTATGGGAACTTCTCTACCTGGCACTGGAACCCTGGGCCAGAGTGAGGCTGGGATATCTTGCTCCTCTAGAGGATGGGGGGCGGGCCACACAGCCAAAATAGCCCTCCCACAATTTAATGGTCACACTCGGGTGTGGGACCAACCCGTCCCGTGTCTCTGACCTTCCTAGCAGTCTGGAGGTGGCTTCTTTGGCACGTCCTTATTTTAAAGGCTTCAAGTTCAGCTTGATCTTAGGCAATTTTCAATAATGGTTATTTTGTAGATTGGTTGTAATTTTGATGTGGTTGTGAGAGAAGGTAAACACAGCGTTTACCTACTGATCCATCTTGGTTGTCTCTCTTTTGTGAAAATGTTTTGAAGTTGGGTTAAGAGCTCATTTATTTACATTTTGTTTTCTAAGATACCTGGAGATACAACCATTTTAGGAATACCTTAAACTACAAAGTTGGCTCAAAATTTTGTTTTTTGTTTTGTTTTGTTTGCTATTGTCCTTAAACTCATATTAGTGTGTGTATAAGATCAAGAAACCTCAACAAACCCTTTTTTCTTCCTTTTTCCCTATCCAACCAGTGCTAAAACTGAGACAGGCAAATTTCCAACTATATTTAGGACCAAATCACTGGCCCCTCTGTGCTTCACATACGTGGCTCATTCAAACTCAAGCTCTAGGTAACACTTCTCAAAAAGTATTCTTGTATTTGCATCACCAGTATAACCTGGGAACTTGTAATAAATACCAATTCTAGGGCCCCATCCCATACGTACTACATCAGAAACTCTGAGGTGAGGCCCAGTAATCAGATGCATGCTCAAGTTTGAGAACTACTAATCTGGAGTCTAGATGATCTGGAATTGGCAAATGCCTCAAAGCAAACAATAATTTCAGTGTTTGCTTACAAATCTTAACTCAATCTCCTTCATCATTTTCTGCTTCTAAGAAGTTCCTTTGCAAAAGCATCAGCTCAGTCATGTATTTAAGAATCAGAGAGATAGAGATAGAGGTAGAGAAAGAGATAAAGATAGGACACATAGGTGATTGGTAGACAGTACATACATACAAATATGCATGGATATGTTCCTTTATATGTATGTATATGCATACCTACGTTTATAATACATAGTATAGAATGATGTATACCAAATGACTTCAGGAATTATCTTGGAGGACTAGAGAAGGGGCAGAGGCAGATTTTGGAGATTTTAATATTCAATTTCCAAAATGTGTGTGTAATTGAAAAACATATATGGCAAGAATTATTCATATTTATAAAACAAAAACATATTTTCATTAAAGAAAACGAAAGGGAAGTTATGCTTCTAAAATTCAGTAGCCAGTTTAGAACAGTAATTTTCTCTATACATTCATCTCCAAAGCCTTCAGTGGCTTTCAGTAATGAATGCTGTATTTCCATCATATTTTTACAGAAAGCACTAGTATTTTGACTCTTGCTCTACAATTGCCTCTGTATAGAATATTCAACAAGCTTACGTGTGATACTCATTCTTCAGGAAACTGAGCCCTTGCAATGCTAAATCAAGCATCCCTATACTGTATTTTAAAATATTGATGATATCTTTTGTCAGATGAAATTATATGTGGAAACATTTTGGAAACTAGAAAGCACTATACAAGTTTGAAGGATCTAACGTTGCTGTTAGAGGTATTATTATTATTGTTGTTTTTATTAAAATAATTTTTTCTGAGTACATGAACTATTAGTGAAATGCACTTTGTATTTCCTGAGTGGCAGAATTTTCTGTCTGCCCTTTTATTTTCTCTGCATATTAAAGTATCATGTGACATGCTGTTTTGTGAGTGGCTGAACAGAAGGAACATTCTATCCTTCAGAATGCCATGCAGCAGTTCATGCAGTATATTCATAAGTATGATCTTTAATTTAATTTTTGTGACAAGTGCAGTGGAGGGTAAAATCAGGCAGTCATAATTTTGACTTTGCCATCATTCAAATGAGCTCAGCTTAGTGATTGACTAACTTTGAAAAAAAAAAAAGTGGGGATAAGGTAAAGCATCTTTCTCACGAAGAAAAGCTTTGTTTTATCCTCCAGATCTTGAAATAGCAAGAATTTAAGCAATGTATAAATACCAATAGTAAAAATTAGAATACCGTAAAAGCCTATGTCACCTTCTTGTTTTATTTGTACTCTGTGTTCTGCTTGATTCAGGGCCATTCTGAGCCACCCCCCTGCTGCAATTTAGCAGAGGAACCCAAGAGTTTATTTCATTTTTGGTCATGCTCTCCACGTTTACCTATTAAACAGAGGTATGTTTATGACCATGAAATCCTGTTTCAGAGTCAGCTCTAGGATTTTAAATGGGGATTAGAGAATGTAAGTATAGAGACATTTTTCATAGTGAAAAGGGCTGCAACTCCTTGGATAGAGTAACCATAGGTCCTGTTTGACCCATAATAATTCCTGTTTATGCTTATTGTCCTTGGCATATTATTAGCAATGTTTCTTTCACTCATGGTAGTGTCCTGCTTTAGGCAATGACATACGCACTCTGACAATGAAGTTCACAAACTCATCCTAGAAAAAGTGCTACATACCTCATGGCTGAATATCACTATGGTCACCTTTGAAATACTCCCGTTGGGAAGCTATGCACTGACTCCAGTGCCTACTCAACCCCTCAAAGCAATTTGGGAACTCTTTTTCTGGAATGGCCATCAGAGCTGTTGTCATATTACCCTTGATGTCCTGAATGTCATCAAAATGTCTTCCTTTCAATATTTTCTTTATCTTCGGATAAAGAAAGAAGTCACTGGGGGCCAGATCAGATGAGTAGGGAGGGTGTTCCAATACAATTATTTGTTTACTGGCTAAAAACTCCCTCACAGACAGTGCCATATCTTGCAGCATTGTCGTGCTGCAAGAGCCATGAATTGTTGGCGGAAAGTTCAGGTCGTTTATGTCTTTTTCACACAGGCTTTTCAGCACTTCCAAACAATAAACTTGGTTTGTCAAGTTGGTACAAATTCATAATGAATAATCCCTCTGATATCAAAAAAGCTTAGCAACATCGTTGCAACACTTTCGTGAACTTAATTGTCAGACCTTGTATATGAACCCGCAGAGAAACGGTTCAGCATGAGTGTGTGCAGAGCTCTTGATTATCCAAGTGATGCTTCCTACTTGGGCAGTTTTTATAACTTAAAACTCAGTTTCCTCGTATTAAATAGAGGCACACACACACAAAAAAATACCCCAAAAAACAAAACAAAACAAAACAAAACACCTATCTTGTGGGACTGTTGGGAGATTTAACCCATATACCAAGATGGTATATGAAAACCACCTAGCACAGTCTCTGGACAGAAGAATCAGTCAGTCAAAGTGTGTTGAATTTGCAACAGGAAGAGCTCGCTCCCACCAAAATCTCACCCACCTTGTTTGTTAATGCTTGTAAGTTCTTTTAATATGAACAACACTATTTTGCAAATAGAGGTAAGATTTAAAATGCATTGATTAAATCTTGTATCTCTCTAGCTTGTTTTTTTTTTCTTTACTCTCCCTTAGGATCACTCAGCACAATCTGCCCTCCCCACAACCACATTAATTTCTATCCCAAATGGACTTTCTCCCAGTCTACCTTTCCTGGTTTCAATTCTCTTTTTCCTCAAGTCAAGCTTCCCAAGGAATTAGTGTACCTTCAATATTTACACAAACTCCACTTTCAATCACTCTTCAACCTCTACTTCCTGCCTCTAAAACTTCACGGATGATATCAAGTTAGGTCAGCGACATGAGGGAGAAGGTGGACTCTGGTTACTGGCCATCAGTTTAGACCTTGGCACTGAGACATTCATGATCCAGCCCCCATGATCTCTTGAAGTCTGGTGACTCTGTGCTAGACTCTTTCCTTCATGCCCAACAAATATTTCCATCTTTAATTCAAAAGCTCTGAATAGTGGGTTTTAATAGCAATATAAGCCTGTGAGAGTATCTAAGGCAACCCTCTCATTTCACAGATGAAGAAACTTCTTCTAAAAGTCCTCCGAAATTGTCTGGAGGACTCACATAAAAGGTAACCCTAAGTTATTAACAGCTCCTAAAACTAACCAAGGAAAAGAGCGGTTTATCAGGGCACGTACAGTGGGTCTTTTAATAATAATTATAAAGTATCTTTCTTTAAATCTTGTATATGTCTGTGAGTAATTCAGGCTGTATGTGTTTAACCATTTGATTTCCAAAACTGAGGATAAAGAATGCATCACTCACATGTGTTTGTCTTTGTTTTGTTGAAACCTCAATCCCTGGGTTTGTAGAGCTAAAACATTAGGGTATTTTTTTTTTTTTTCAACGTTGGCACCATGTTGATAAGACATTTGACAGCTTATGTAATAGTAGATACTAATTTTCAGCAGAGAAAGGTTTTGTTTTGCTTTGTCTTTACGGAGAAATATTGTTATTTGAATAGTATTGGTTTTTCACATTAGGATTTTGCCATTATATTTCAAAATTTCAATTTTCTAGTGTAACAAAGTTTTGCTGTCTTATTATACCAGAGAGAGCCTTAAAACGGTCCACCTACACTAGAATTACCTGGATGCATGCCACGCTCTCCTAATGCCTTGCTCAAGCATGCCTGTTTTCACATAACTCCTGTCACTCTGGAGCCATCAGAGGCAGTCTTAGGAAATGACTGTACTCCAGGGATCCCGGAATGATACACAGAAAACCAGTCTACTGTACTCTCTCTGGACAAAAATGCTAGCACATCCCCTGGAATCATTTCTCAATTCTCTGCCCTGAGAATTTCACTGTTCGCTAACAATCTTTGCTGCTGGCAGAAAGAAAGTAGATATGGGCTTGGGAGGAAAGGGGTGGAGGGATGAGGAGGCTGGTGCTAGAATGTGGGCAGAAATGGGACAGTTTTGCTGAGTGCTGGGTAAATGGTTGCAAACTGCTACTCTCTGGAGAACTTCTTACGTATTCCCTCAGTCTAAAGCTGCAGCTTATGGTAAATGCTAAAAATGTGAATTCTCTCCCCCAGTCCCAGCCTTCAACAAAGTCAGAAATCTGCATTTTAACTAAATGCAATGCATCTTTGAAGCAACATTTTTTAAATGTATTTTTAAAATGTTTAAACAATCTCAAACTCATAGCAAATTTACAAGTACAGTAAAAAGGACTGTTTCCTTCCGGAACAACTTTAGAATAAGTTGCAGATGTGGTATCCCTTAGCCCCAAATATTTCACTGTACATTTCCTATAAACATGGTCAGTCCCCCTACATGAGCACACACACACAAAGATCAAAATCAGAAAAGGAACATTGATACATTACTACCATCTATTTCACCAGTTTTCAGACCCCACTTATTTCACCAGTTTTCCCAATAATGCCCTTTCTAACAAAAAGGACCAGTTCAAAATCACTTGTTTCATTTTGTTGTCATGTCTCTACCTACTCTCCTCCAGTTTGAAGGAGTTCTTCAGCCTTCATTTGATTTTATTAAGCTTGACACTTTTGAAGATTACAGACCAGTTATATTGTAAAATATTTTCAATTTGGGTTTGTCTGATGATTTTTCATGACTGAATTCAAGTTATGTATCTTTACATAAATGTCACAGAAGTGATACTGCATTATTTTCATGGCATGCTATGAGGTGCCCATAATTTCAATTTAGCCCATTACTGTTAATGTTCCCTTTGATTATTCCATTAAAGTGGTGTGTGAAAGGCTCCTCAACTATACAGCTACTCTTTTTGCCATTTGTACTTAATGTGTACCTTGTGGGAGATATGTTAAACTATGTAAATATCACATGCAATTCATTCATTTATTTATTATTTATATAATTGTGAACACATGAGATTTCAATGGCTTATAATTAATAACTACCAAGGATTTCTTCAAGGTGGTTTCTGTGTCCTTTTGACATCCCTTTACCATATTTTGAGCACTTCCTTGCTTTCTGTCTAACCAGATACTCAAGTTCATTTTATACTTTCCCTGGCCCAGCTCAGCCATTTCTTCAGGAAGTGGTGATTCCTTATAGTGGAGAAGAGTATTTAGAAACTAGATCTGGGAGCCAGGTGTGTGGATAACAATTTGAGACACATTATGTAAAATAGAATGACTAGATTATTTTGATAGCTAAATGTGAGGAACACAGTTGGCAAGATCAAGCCTTCTTATGTACTTCTTATGTACGATGGGATAAGTGTGTTCGAAGGCAAGGGGGAAAATTTTTTTTAACTCTTTTTTTTAAAAGATTTTATTGGGGATGGGGTACAGGACTTTATTGGGGAACAGTGTGTACTTCCAGGCCTTTTTTTCCAAGTCAAGTTGTTGTCCTTTCAGTCTTAGTTGCGGAGGGCACAGCTCAGCTCCAGGTCCAGTTGCCATTTTGCTAGTTGCAGGGGGCACAGCCCACCATCCCTTGCGGGAGTCGAACAGGCAACTTTGTGGTTGAGAGGACATATTCCAACCAACTGAGCCATCCAGGAGCTCAGCGGCAGCTCAGCTCAAGGTGCTGTGTTCAATTTTAGTTGCAGGGGGCGCTGCCCACCATCCCTTGCGGGAGTCAGGAATTGAACTGGCAACCTTGTGGTTGAGAGGATGCGCTCCAACCAACTGAACCATCCGGGAGGCAGCTCAGCTCAAAGTGCCATGTTCAATCTTAGTTGCAGGGGGCGGAGCCCACCATCCCTTGAGGGAGTCAAACTGGCAACCTTGTGGTTGAGAGCCCACTGGCCCATGTGGGAATCAAACTGGCACGGAGCTCTAACTGCCTGAGCCACTGGGCCGGCCCAAGGGGGAGAATTTTGAGTAAGATTAATGGCAATGTGTCTTTCACTGTAATAAAATTTTTTGTATTTGAACATTCACTATGTTTTTTTATTATACCTTGTACAATTGGAGAATAAAACTCCAAATTCCTGTCTATGCAAGTCTCTGGCTCTCTCAAATGAAGGATTTAATCTATGTGAGCTTGATGGTTTCTTCCAATGCCCCAGGTTCTGTGAAAGGTTGAAGTTCAGTTACACTATCATATATTCACTATTTCTGTTTCCTGTTTAAAATTACTCACCTACAAAATTTGCTGACAAAATTGTTGCTTTTGCTGTGCAGTCACACTTTGCTGTCTATGCAGCTCTACTAAATCAAGTGTGAGTTTCAAGTCCTCAATGGCACCAAATGTTATTTCAAGAGTTATTCTTCCTTGGTGCACAAAAATTTGCATTTTGAATGTGTGCCGTCAGAGCAGTAATAGGAAATGGGGATTGTACTGTAGCCAAGTCAAACTGGCACTGTTCTTTTTCTCTAAGAGACAGTTTTGATGGTTGATGAGGGCAAAGGAGCACTAAATTCAAAGGATGAGCGATATGAAAGAAATGGAAAATAGACTGAAAGACAATCCCAGAATTATCGATGAAGTTCTCTTTGGAGAGTATCTTCATGTGTAATAATACACTCAGTAGGCACTTTCTGATGATGATCACAGCAGAGCTCAGCATGGCCGAGACCCTGAAGTGGTGAGCACTATATATGACATTGCAAAACCAGTCCATGGATGTTTTTAAATCAGTAGTTTTTAAAACTACCAGGGTGTTGCCAGTAGACGACCAAGTGTGAAAACCACAAGAAACCCACCATATAGTTTGCATAGGTCAAGGCTCTTAGATTTAAATCCAAATCAAATTGGTTAAGCAGACGTGTACTTGAAAAGTCTAGGTTATGCTGGATGAGAAACTCAAACAATTGCATTAGGACTGATCTCGCTCTCCATCTCTGTGTTCTTCCTCCCTTTGCTTTGGCTCCATTCAGACATCCTTCTCTTACTGAGACAAAAGTGTCCACCAGCTATCGTCTCATCAACCCCATTAAAATAAACGTGCTTGTTTCGCAAAAGCCCCAACAAAAGATCTAGAATTGAGTTTCATTGCCTTTGATTGGCCAGTCTTAGGTCAAGTGTCTACCCCTAAGCCAATCACTGTGCCCAGGGACATGCAATGCTCAGACTAGGCCTAGGTCACATGAAAACTCTGGGATTGGAAGGGTGGGGGAGAGAGCAGGTCAACTATGTTTAAAAGTCATGGATTGAGAGTAGGGGTGGAGTGGTTCCCTAGAAGAAAACAGGGGAACTATCAGTGGGAAGAATGCACAGTGAACATTTCTACCAAAGTCCGTCATTGGTAAATACTATTGACTAATAAATTGTTGTGTCTTTGTTTTCTAAGTTAGAGAGACAATGACAGTTAAGAGAACATTATGTTATGGCTAATAATATAATTTTTTATCTATTGCCCCCCCTTTGCACTCTTGCTTCAGTGTGAAAGATCAAATTGAATTTCAGGGAAGCATTGACACTGCTTGAAAGTCCACCTTGAACTCTGGAGGTATGGAGAAAAGCTGTAGGTAAGGCCTTGAACTCTGGAGGTATGGAGAAAAGCTGTAGGTAAGGGGTACCCAACCCAGAGATAAACACCAAGGATGGAGCAGGGGCAAGTGCAAGTGAATGGAAGGAAATATAAAATGAAAATAATGTAGTGGGAGAGGGGATAAAACATCAGAAGGGGATATAAAGGCAAAAAAAAAAAAAAGAAAGAAAGAAAGTAAGTTATGCCATGACTGTCGGTGGTGGCTCCAGTGTGTCCATAGGAAACAGACTTGTGGAAAGAGATACTGTAACTAGTAAGAATAGGACTTACAGAAAGTAAACAGTACTGTTAGTCTTAAAGAGTGTATTTGGAAGGCAGCTTGGAATTAGACTTAAAATTTGCGTGTTCACTTTTTAAAATGTCATTCTACATTTCTAAGTTGTTTGACAGTGGGTCAAAGGAATGCTGAAAGTACTATTTATGAGTGGCTTCATTTTTTAAATGGCAGCCCCAGGCAAAGGTGAAATTGGAGCTAATGTTTACACTGGGAAATTCTTTGGCTTGTGTGTTAACCTTGTCTTTAGAAGCCTGATGGTTTATATATTGGCAACCACAGGGAATTGCTTCTCTCTTGGTGTTCAACTGCTGCCAATTTCCTATCTACCACTCATTAAATTGGGAAAAATTGGACCTCATCATCTGCTTAGCTTTCTAATCTTACTTTACCAGCTCCATGTTTCAATAACAAGTGTTCTTCAGTGCTGTTTCTACAGGTCAAGGTTTTCTCAGGATACATTTTAGAAAAGAGGTTTTAGAAATAATGTGAAAAGCCAGTTTATGGGTTTAAGACCTGATTTTGAAATTCAGACTTTGATCTTAGGAGGCTGAATCCTGAATTTTTACTTTTCAATTTATTCATTGATACTGTACAGTGTTAGATTTCCAAATACAAAGTTTTATAAGGACAGTTTTGAAGCAGTCTGAGCTCATTGACCACAAAAGCTAGTAATCTGTGAAACATTATTAAAACATCATATCTCTCAACTGCCTACAAAAAGATGCCTTCAGAGGAGGTTACTGAGGTGCAAAAAGGATGTTTAATGAGACAGGAAACACAAACAAGTCCTGAAACAGAAGCTAGTGATGATTTTGCAATAAATTTATGCCTAGAAATGTAATTAAATTATAATTTAAATAGAATTCTGCATAAAATTTAATTATATGACAAGAGTGTTTTCATACAATAAGTTGGGAAAGTTTTCTTGGTCTAAAGTCAGTTGGAGAGACACCGTCCAGTGAGTATATCATGGGTGAGAAGGGCACAGACTGTAATGGCAGCCAGATCCAGGTTTGAATCCCAGCTCTGCCACCTACTGGCCTATAGATTTCCGCAAGTCCCGCTCAGCTTCAGTTTTCTCATCTGTAAAATAGGAATAATAATTCTTACTTTCCAGGATTTGGGCAAAGTTTAGAAGTAAAATATATAAAAGAACAAGCCTAAAGTTTGACATGTAGATACTGGGGGTGCCAAAAAAATGTATACACATTTTAAGAGACGTTGTATCGATGTTCAAACAGTAGTTTGCCATAATCAGAAGTGTTTGGATGCTGATGACAACCACTTTGAGCACCTACTGTAACTGCACAAGTCAAACATGACTTGTATTCATCTTTTGTTATCGGTATATATTGAGTATTACAATTAGTACAGTTTTTTCTTTTCTTAAAATGTGTATACATTTTTGGCACCCTCTGTATATAGTAGGCACTCAAAAATGATAACTATTATTTTTATTATTGTTGTTATTACTTCTTCTAGGTTAAAGATATCCATTTTTCCTCTCCATAGGAAAAATCCAGGCAACAAAATGCCTTTTTAAGGAGCCTGAGTGTAAAATCCAAAACTGACTTCATCCAGTAAAATCATATACTGGTCAGGGAGGAAGTCTTGCCAGTATCCCAGAAAAAGTATGGCTAAATTATTTTTCCCTGATATGTGTATGCTTTCCCTAAAGAGATTTATAATTTTACTTTCCTCTGTGTAGAAAGACTCCTGGCATTCTCTTTGTTGCTCTCCCTTCAGTTAGTCCGCCATTATTTCTTCAACAGGTGCCAGCCAAACGAATCATAAGTGCTTATGAGCTAACAGTGAAGTGTCAGCTGAGAAAAGAAATAAAAAGACAGTTTCCTGAAAATTATAACATACGTAACTTTGGAATGTACTTGTTTGTTTGTATCTTTCTTTTTCAGTTTATAGAACACTCTTTGCTCTTTATGCTGAAAAACTGTCAATTATTACTGGCTGTTGGCCACTTTTTCATCTCCAGGGTAATAGATTTTTACTATAAAACTTCAACTCTGGTCAAAACAGACAATGTGTTATAAAAAAATACAGTGAGCACAAATGCAGCCATAAAGTCTCATATATATTTGCTTCTAAAAGTGGAAAGGCTTATAGTATTTTAAAGAAATGACATTTTTTAATACCAGACACATAGTAAATATTTGTAGGTGGCCAAATGACTGAACAAATGAATAAGCAAAGGGAATTTACCATGACTGCAAATCATTTATCTTGAATGAAGTGTACTGCTTGCTTTCCTAGAGAAAAAAAAAAAAAAAAAAAAAAGTTAAATTAAGATAAATCATTGTTGAAAAAGTTCTTTAGGGACCAAAAGAGCAATGAACACAGTAATAAAGCATTGCTCCTGAAAGCAGAATGTGGTAGTTACAGTTATAGGAAGTCTATCAGTCCCTTTATTTTCTAGGATTGCCTGCCTTGTGTATAACTTAGGTTTTGAAATCTTCCTTTTCCTGGGTAGAGAATAACCCCCATAATGTCAGACCTCAGGTTATTTGACAACAGCTAAATCTACCCCAGAGCCATTTCTATTTTCCTTATTAACAAACATCTTCGGGAGGTGAAAGTCATTTCTAGCCATTGCTAACCAGCAATGAGTTTGTTAGAGGGTTTTCTGAATGCTGCAAAGCAGGTACAAATCAGAATATGGACATAATCTTAGGGTAGTTAGACCAGGTCTAAATCCTCACTTGATCAGTGGGAATTTGGGTACATTGCTTAATTGGAAGTCTCTGTTGCCTTATCTAAAAAATGAGGCAAAGATGGTATCCACCTCACAGCAGATTGGGTGAGGATTAAGTGAGATAACACATGCAAAGCGTTAGCACAGCGCCTAAGTTCTACAATACTATTACTATGACCTCTTTCTACTCACAACACTTCTAACACCAAACTGGCAAAGTGGGGTGTCCCATAATTTAGTTTAATTCTGACACCAACTACAGAGTTATTGTCAGACCCCACAGGTTAAGGGTTCAGTCCCACAAGACTGCTTCAGATGCCAATTGTAAGTCCAGGCCACCCACTTTTGACTGACTGGCTATTAAGAAAGGGAGTCCTCATAAGCCCCTCTTGGGGTTTTATAATTTGCTAGAGCAACTCACAGAACTCAGGGGAAACAGTTTACTCACTATTACCCATTTATTATAAAGGATATTATAAAGGATGAAAAAGAACAGCCAGATAAAGAGGTGCGTAGGATAAAACCCAGAGGGTCCCAAACACAAGCCCTTCTGTGGAGTTGGAATAATACATCCCCAGCACGTGGATGCAATCACCCACCTAGAAACTCTTCAAACCCTGTTGCTCAGGGTTTGTATGAAGCTTCCATTACATAGGCATGATTGATTAAATCATTGGCCTTTGGTGACTGACTCAATTGCCAGCCCCTCTCCCCTCCCCAGAGGTCAGGAATGGGGCTGAAAGTACCAACCCTCCAATAACATGGTTGAGTTCTCTGGCAACTATCCCCCATCCTGAAGCTATCTGGGAGCCCACCAAGAGTCACCGTATTAGCATCAGCTCCGGTGTGTTTGAAAAGAGCTAATTATTTATAAAGAAAGATGTTTCTGTCACCTGTACCACTCAGAACATTACAGAGGTTTTAGGAGCTCTATGTCAGGAACTGGAAATAAAGTCTAATTTTGCATTTCTTATTACATCACAATATAACACTAAGTAGTATTAAGTGTTCCATACGTGGAAAACAAATGGTGATCAAACCTACCTTTATATGTTTTAATGTCGTGGGTCAAAGGGGATGATTTCTCAGACTTCTTAGGTAAGTTTCAGTTCCCTCCTTTGTACACATGAGAGGGCTAGATCAGATCAGGTACATTTTGCATCCAAGGCTCTTTGAGCTAAATGTGTAAGGGCGTGGGGGTGGGAAGGAGGAAGGCTGTCTGCTGGCATTGGTGCCTCAAAGTGCACAGAGCAGGGAAACTAGGGAATGGGTAGAGGAGGACTGGTGAAGTAAAAGAAAAGAGGTAAGCGGAGGGTAGGTGGGGGGAAATGGAGAAAGGAGAGTGCTGGGTAAACAGTTTCAATTACTAGAGGGTAATTCTCTGTAGGCAACATGGAGATTCCTTCAGAGAAAACCCACTGTTCTGGACTCAGAAACTAAAAGATCAGTTGCCACAAATGAGGAAGGGTTTGATAAACTTGGCTGGATCAGGAAGAGTTGCAATCTATGAAGACAAGAGCAGACTGCAGCTGGAAAGAAACATAGATACATTAAAATTGACTCAGCCGTGGTGGGTCCATCACACCCATAGCTGCTTGAAGGTGGGATAAACATAATATTTGTAGTGTCTACTCAGCTCAATGTCCCCATATACTTACCACACCCTCCCACACACCCATCTCACGGGGGAGGCTGGCTCTGGGTACTTTCTTGCTGACTGTCGGCCAGAGAACTCAGTTCTTCACCACGTGGACCTCTCCGTAGGCTGATCTGTATCCTCCTGACGTGGCAGCGGGCTTACTCCAGAGCAAGTGACCCAAGAGAATGATAGCACGTTCAAGAGAGAAGTGGCAGACTTTTGTAACCTAATCTCACAAGTGACATACTATAATTTCTACCATATTCTGTTAATTAGAAACAAGTCCCTAAGTCCAGTATCCATTCAAAGGGAGGCAAATTAAACTCAACCTCGTGAAGGGACAAGTAGCTCAGATTTTGTGGGCATATTTTAAAATCTCCATAATTCCAAACAGTTTTCCAGTTTCCTATTCCAAGGCTTTCTTACATTTTGGCTGTGCCTCTGCCCTTAGATTACTTGACACCCCTTCAAATATTATATCCTCTTATTGACTTAAGCTCATGTTTAAGTCAAAAGTCCTTTTCAATTCCACATAAGGGTTTGCAATCAGTAAAAACATGTGAGAGATGAGGAGTTCACTGCCTTGAAGCAGTGGACAGGAGGTGGACAGGAGGTGGTTGTGGATCAAGCCAGCTCCTACATACCACATGGATAAGTGCCCTCCAATTAGGCATTCACATGTGTGGTTTTTGTAGGCTGAGTCATCTGCTATTTCATCAGGTTGCCCTAAAACAGGAGTCAGCACACATCTATAAAGGACCAGATGGGAAATATTTTTGGCTTCACAGGCCACATATGGTCTCTGTCGCATATTTTTCTTTGTTTTTATTACAACCCTTTAAAAATGTAAAAACCATTCCTAGCATGCAGGGCATAGGAAAGCAGGTCTGCAGGCTGGAGTTTGCTGACCCTTGCTCTAAAATAATCATAGAAACATGCTCATTCTGTCCTTGGGAAATCTTTAGATGTCCTTCTCCATATCACCCAAGCATGATAACAGAGTCTCCTTTCCATGTCTCTAATTTATCTTACTTGAGGTAAAGAACTGAGAGCCCTCTTTTCAGGTTGAATACATTTTATATAGGATTTTTCTCGATCCTTCAGGGATACAGAAACAGGTTCAAAAATTAAGTCACTAAAATGACTAATGTGGTACTGTCAGAGAAGAATTATGGACCTGCAGGGTTATGGTCTCTCAGAGAACTCATTTTGCTTTTTTATCCATCACATGAATAACAATAACCTTCCAACAAGCAGAGTGAAGAATGTATGAACTGCCAGTAAGTGTTCCTTACTGCTCACTAAATATTGGCACCACAAAGGCTTTCTAAGGCAGTGGTGATGTTTAGGGAATTTGTGTCTGATACGGCTTTTAATGGTGAAAAATAATCCTGTCTCATACTTTGACTTTCGTGTTTTTGCTGCTTTCTCTAATATCAACATGCCTCATGAGTGACTTTGAATACACCAAAAAAAAAAAAGAAAAAAAAGAAAAAAAGCATCCTGAGTTCTTATCAGCAACTGAAATCAAAATCCTTGGATGAGAATCCTTAAAAAACAAAACAAAACAAAAAAAAACTACATTTTAATTTTATCACAGCATTAGTAAAAATGTATTATTCAGTCCATGAGTCAATGATAATGTGTTAACATTTATATGATTAATGAATTCATATAAGAAGAGGCAAAAAAAAAAAAAAAAAAAAAAAACTGAAGGGAGAAATTAAAAGTTGCTCATCAGATTTAATGTTTCAAATAGTCCCAGATAAGTAGTGCTGATTTCTTATTTTATTACTATGCCAAACCCGTAGCACTGTAAAATTGGTCACTCAAGTTGCTACATGAAAATATGGCAAAATCTTGCAAAAGTGGGGAGTTTAGGCTATGGATAAAGGAAGTTGTTTAAAGGGCGATGAATCAGGTATGTATTTCTACTTTTAATCATAACAACTGCAGTTTTATGTCTTTGTTCAACTCTTTTAAACTTACCTTTTTGGACTCGTTATTAGTGTAATTATAACTGACCAAAATCATAATTTAATTTGCTTTAATAGGACACACTGAAGAGTCATCTTTTATTTTTCATACATAATGTTTATTCTTGTAATTATTTATTCTTGTAAATGATTCCAATCATAAATTTGATAATCAGTTTGTTTTTTTCATTTTAACAGCTTTTAATGAAAGCTGTATATAAGATTACTTTATTCCTGCATCTTCTCAATTGTTTCTTCCTTATATTAGCCCTTTTCCTTTCCTACTTGGTGAGATTTGGCTTTGGGTTCAAGGATCTTTTTGCGGTCTTTGTCTGGCTTTAGTCTGGTGATAACCACTTTGCTGGGGTGAATGCCCACATGAACTGTCCTGCCGTTCGCCTTCTCCCGCTGCACTCATTCAGTGTAGATGACATATTTCTTCCTGTAAACCTGGAGCACTTTGCCAGTTTGCTGCCCTTTGTGGTGTCCTCGGACAGCCTGAACCTCATCACCCTTTCAGATGGGCATGGGTCGACATTGTACTTCTGTCTCAGCTCTTTGGAAAGAAGAGCGAATGTGGGAAGGTGCACTGAAATGTCTTTTACGGTTCTTGCTCCGGTCAGAAGTCACAAAGGCGTTGAACTTCGTTTTCAACGATGGCGCTTCAGCGGTGGCCACAGAAGGGGAGAGGATAATCAGTTTTTGAGAAAATTATTCACTTAACATTCGTTTGAATGGTTCCAGTAGTATGTGCATGTATGAGTATTTGTCCAAACATTGTCATGTGATCAGAAAAAGCTTTTTATCTAACTGGACATGTTTTTGATTGGCATTTGCAGTCACAAGGCAGCATTCATTACAATACTGTTATTCAGGGGTTTTCTGAAGAAAACATTCACAGCATAAATATTAAAAACTCAAGGTCATTTGATAGTTCTAGAAACTATAGATCTTCTGGAGTAAAACAGGGAAATTGGTTCCACAAGTCCAGGATCATTTGACATTTGTAATGAGAACTGGGAGAAATAGAGTAATTTATTCCAAAAAGCGAACTGCCAAGAAGACAGAAAGTCCTAAAAACATTTCTCAAGCTGTTGTGGTGAGAGTGTTCTCCTGTGGTCTTCCTTACTGGTTGTACTGCACCATCCCTCCACCACCGAGCCATTTCTGTCTACTGCTCCCTGCTACATTCACCACCTCCTCATGGTGGTTCTGTTAGTTTAAGTGGGAGACAGCTCTGCATTAAATGACTGTCCCTAGCACCCATGAAAGGGAATAGGCCAATGTCCACTAGGCAGACTGAATTCCATTTTGAATGTATGCAGTCAGTTGCAGAGATTTCTCTTTTCATTGATCACAGGGCCTCCAATATATGTTTTTACTAAACATATTTTTGAAGAGGAGACAACTGGAATTCTTTTAGAGTTATCCAAAAAATAGTACATTAGATAAGGGCAGACTTCTGCAAATGAACTAATTTGGCAGAAAGAACACAGCACATGCCAGAAAACTGTACAGCTAGGGATTCAAGTGTCATTTTATGTCTATAGCAATGTACATACTGACAATATTTAATTGTCTGTAGCCTACTCTGCCACCAGGAGAGAAGAAACATATGTTCCTATTTGTCTTTTGATGTGGCTTCTGATATTTACATTGACTTGTCTAAAATAACATCAACCCCCCCTAGACAATTTTTCCCTAGTCCTTGAATCTGTTGACTAATTGTTTTAGGTGGCTGTTAAGAATGTGATTTTTATCTCAAAGAGATTATCCATTGCCAGTAGATATTGCCCTTGCAGAGAGGAAAGATCGATACAATTGGGAAGAGAACATAAAGAAAAAATATATATATAGAATTGCATGTGTTCAAAATAAAGTAAGACCCCAATACCTTTTTTTGGAATATGCCTAGTAGAAATTAGGGGGGATTTAAATTCAAGACCAAGAGGTCTTGATGCTTACTATAGTAATTACAGAAACTACTGTTAGGTAAGAATACTGGATAATTAGAGTAGTATAGTAGTCTTGGAAGATATGATGGGTTATTAATAAGAGTAATTTACACTAAATTGATAATGACAGCTGATGCTTTCTTAAAGCACAGCTTTATGGGAAAGAAATGAGAATATTGGACACATGCAGGAGAAGGAGGAATTATAATCGGTCTGGGAATCACATAATGTATGCAGAGATGGGAGAAAGGAGGCTAGAGTTTTTCTTTTTCTTACGCTGGACAGGAGGGCTTTCAATAGGATCTATTCTTATTTGTGACATACAGAGAACAGATACTGGAAGTAATTATTGCTTACCATCAGTCAAAATACACAACCCAGACAAGGTCACAAAAAAACAGAAAGTTAACCAGGAATTTCAGCAACTAGTATAACTATGTATTTTCTTTTTCAAAAAATCTTATGCAAATTTCTAGGTATTATTTTAGAAGGATTTTTACTGAGCTATTTTTTTCTCTCCGTCTTGGCTTCTCTTCCTATCCACTGAAACGTCTCTACTGAACATCTCATGTGCACTTGAAACCAAAATAACCCCTATGTCGCCAACCTCCAATTTTCCCAGGCTATGTGCTTGGGTGAAATTCCAGCTAGCGTTATAATATGGTAATTAATAGATTTCACTTTGGAGGTCGATAACCAAGGCTCAAATCCTGTTTCCATTCTCTAATAGCTATGAGACCTTTGGAAGAGTTATTGAAACTATCCAAAATTTTCTTCATCTGTAAAATGGAATATTTATCATATATATACCACAATATCTCTTATCTGGAGTATTTTAATCAATTTCACATGGGTCACTTTTCTCTGCCCCTCCTGCCCCCGTCCCACCCAATCCATACCCCCACAAAACAACCATGTGAGAGAGAACCTTTCATGGTTCCCTAGTTCCCTTCATGGAAGTGTCTTCCTCCTTAGCAAAGGGTACAGAGCCCTTTGTAATACAACCACTTGTTCTTATCTGGCTTCTCTCCTTGCTCTATTCTCTTTGATGTCACTGAAACTCAGTCCCTGTGACTCCCCAAACATAATGCTCAATTTCACCTCTGGGTCTTATTCCCCAACCTGTAGAATATTCCCTCTCCCCTCAGTTCACCCTACTCCATTTGCATGAATATTTCCCACTTAGGCCCATTTTATGGCACTCACTCTCTGCATTCCAGTTCCATTGATCACCCCCCAGTCTTCAAAGATGCCACTGTCTTTCCCTCATAAGGGCCTTTGGACATGTTCTTCACTCCACCTGTAACACTCATCCATGTCTCCCTCTTTTGCATCATTAAATTCTACTGATTAATTTCATGGGGTAAATGCCTTAAACTTGTCAGCTAAAATGTCCTTTCCATGGGAAAACCCCCTCTGATGACCTTGTTAGAAGTCCTGTTTGCAACCTGTACTTTCCTCCATTAGTATCAGTATCACGATGGGGGATAATATGTTTGTGTAATTGTTTGATTTTAAAATGTCTTAGATCAGGTTCCCCAGAAGCTAGCCCTAAGACAAGGATTGCAGGGCAAGCAATTGGAGGGTGATCCCAGGAAGCACCAGGAGGGAAGAATGGAAGTAAGACGAGGAAGGGAAAGAAACAAATACAAGTGCTTGAACAGGCATATTGTCCTGTGGGCAGCTGGGACTGGGTCCTGAAGGAGAACTCTGGGAGACGATGTAGGATGTGCCTCAGTTATCCCCCTGAGCACAAAAGCACGGTATTAATACACCTAATCCTGTCCATCATTGGTTGAGAGCTGCTTCCAAATTGGCTGCTCAGGGCAGGCATCCTGTTGAGACTAGAAAAACCCCTAAGGTGGAGTGCCACAGTGTTCATGAGAAGAAGCCACTAGAATGCAGAGAAATCAGAGATGAGTGACAAGGGACAGTGGTAGGGATGTGAGACAATATCTACCTGCTCCACTAGACTGAACTCCAGAGCTCCTTTCCTTACTAGTTATCTCTAGAGCCATGCCCTTCAATAAAAATGAAATGTGAGTCACAAAAGCACATGATTTTTTTTTTAATTTTTGAGAAGTAGTGTTAAAAAAAGTAAGAGAAACAGGTGATATTAATTCTAATTCTATATTTTATTTAACCCAGTGTAGCCAAAGTAATGTCATTTCTACTTGGAATCAATATAAAAATTGTTAATAAGATATTTTACATTATTTAGTGTTGTCTTCAAAATGTGACGTGCATTTGACATTTAAAAAACATTTCAATTTGGACATTCTGCCCTTCAACGGCTCAATAGCCACACCAGGCTAGCTGCTATCACAGTGGGTCGCAAAGTTCTAAAAGAGAGTCTGATAGAGACTGGGTGCTCAGTAAATATTTGTTCAATAGTAAAGTTCTCAGGTGAGACTGTGCCTCTTCTGAGAAAGCTTCCCTGATTCCTCTGGACTGGAATTGGGGGTGTTTCTTCTAAGAGCTCCCACAGTTCTCCCTGCACAGGGTTTGTTGTATGTAACCTGGGTTGTATGACACTCGTTGTCTCCCAGGTGAGCTCCTGGTGGGGATGGGCTCCCACCTTTATTCCTCTGTCTGTAGCACCCAGTGTCCAGAACAAAGGAAACCTCCTCAAAGTTTTGTTCAGTGATGAATACATTTTAAGATAAGGTGACTTAATTACAGTTTTAATGAATTAAAAGGTAAATTTTACAGATTTATTTCATGAAAAAAAGTCTAACATTTTTCTTTCTAAAAAATATTAGTGTAGTCTCAGGGATTACTCAGCTATTGAGAGAAAGAAAAAGTTGGAAAATGAACAATACACTAATGAAGCTAAAAATGGGCTATCTGTAGCTATATATAATGAATGAAAATAAATCATATCATACTTTTTGTTCTTACCAGTTAGTACTCTAGTGCCTGGACCAGTGGTTCTCAAAGTATGGTGCCCAGACCTGCAGCATCAACATCATCTGGGAACTTATTAGAAACTCGGATGCTCCAGCTCTGCTGAACAGGAACCCCACAATCTGTATTTTAACAAGCCTTCCAAGGGATATTGATGCACTGAGAAGTTTGAGAACTGCTGCTCCAGACAGAATTACTTCCAAGTTATTCCTCTAAAAGGAAAGCACTGGGTCCTAGGGAAGGCAGCTTTCTGGGCCTAAATCCCCACATGAATAAAACATGCACTCTCTCTACCTAAAGGTGTGTGGTTTCTGCCCTTACGAATTATTTTCACATGAAATAAAAGGAATAATATGTTGAAATTTATTCTGGTGCAATATCAAATAGCTATTAAGTAATCATGTGGCTCAACAAAATTATTACCAGAATTCTGCAATTTTTAAAGAGAGATAAAAGACCTAGCGAGCACTGTTGTTTTTATGGTTGATATAAGTGGTTGTCTATTTTTATCATGTATAGGATTATAGTTTGAGGGCACATGTTTATAAAACGTTTATACTAAATTGTGGAATTATACTAAATTGTACATTGCTTATCTCCTAAATTTCAAAATTTCAAATCAGAATCTTAAAATTTTTGTTTTCACCACTTAAAAGAGCATGTTTCAACATTGAAGGAACAAACTGTTGTAAAGAGGGAAAAGTGATAGAAACATGAAAATGAAGGTTTTTCTTCCCTGGTGATGTAGTAACACGGGGCCACCTGCAGCTCCAAACACACGTGTATGGAATTGTTCTGCCCTGAGGAACACCTGCACTCAGCACGTGCACGTCTTTAACCAGCGATTTCCCCCAAAGATTCATGTGGACAAAGCAAAGTGGACAACTGAAGCACTTACTTGGACATTCCTCATTTAATTCAAATACCCAACAATTATTCATATATATATATATTATCAAATTTTATATTTTCCTCCAGATAATTGTTGTCACTGGCCTGAATTTCACCTCGTGCAGGTAGATACATTTCACGAAACTACTCCATCTATCTTTTGTCAACTCCCAAAGGGAAAGTCTTTTGTCTCCTGAACAGCCTAATTTGTTCTCTCTCCATCATCTTAAACTTTGTAGGTACTCAACAAACATTAATAGATGACAAGGATACCTAAGAGCTTTTGAATGTATTCATGCAGTGATTCTTCCAGTCAGAGAACATCTTTATATACTTTATA
This sequence comes from Rhinolophus sinicus, assembly GCF_036562045.2. Classification (NCBI taxonomy): domain Eukaryota; kingdom Metazoa; phylum Chordata; class Mammalia; order Chiroptera; family Rhinolophidae; genus Rhinolophus; species Rhinolophus sinicus. The sequence goes on from NC_133762.1 coordinate 52,900,325, forward strand.
TTCTTCAACCAAAAGAAAAGCAAAACATTGTTTCATCTTCCCAGTTTTGTATTTAACATCTGCACAAATCACAATGTGCGCCTGTTTTAAACAAATGTGTAGGCACACCAATTATATCAATTCAGAAACATAAATGACAGATAAATGTAGTTTTTAGAAGAAAATTTAACCGTACGGTTTAAAATTAATAGAGTGCAATTGTTGTTGTGTTTAAGAGAGAGCAAAGAAATCCATCATAACGCTACTATGCTAACTTTATTCTGATCATAATTTTCCCATTTGTGGTGTAGACTCCAGGTTATGTGCATACCTGAAGAACAGTATAATTTATGGTCAATTCACCAGCCCAGGTCAACTAGTAGAATGACCATTAGTATCAGCATAAGTTGATTTCTAGCCCTGGTTATACCACAAAGTCATTGGAAGTCTTTGGGAAAGTTGCTTGATTCCCATTTATTGCTTTCCTAATCTTTAAGAAAAATTGCCACATTAATATATTTCTAATTATTGTCATTCTTTAATGGTTATTGAGTGTATGCAGGATGCTTTGTATCTCTGTGAGGTGCTGCAACCTCCCCAGGGATGACTGTGCTAATGAATAGTGTTTGTAAAGTACTTGGAAATCCTTGGATTAAAAACTAACCATATCAGAGTAAAAGCATTGTATTAACATGCCATATGGGAGAACCATATGTTATCTATTAAGAGGGTATGTGTGATATTGAAGGTAGATCTGTGGTGCATTGCCTTGTGCTATTTTTATACCGAGATATGCCACAAGTTGGTATGCCAAGGTCATACTTCAATGTGGAAATGCTAGAGTTCAGTCCCTCAGCAGATATCTGTTGAGTTCCTTATTGAACACTTGGCACTCTATGTACCACATACAAAATGTATGAAAGGGACAGTTGCATGCTACTGTCTTATGTGTTTTCTTTCCTTGAACATGTGTCACATTTAGATCTCCCTTGACAGACACATGCTTTAAAAACAACAAGTTCAATTATTTCCTCTTTGGGGACATTCTTAGGAAGAGACAGAATCAAGATGGTTGTCTTCCCTGTCTGTAATTGAAGGTTAACCTGTAGATCTTACAAACTGCCTGTGAATGGGGCATGCTTATAATACCATCTGAGTTTATTTTGAGTAGAACTGGTCCTAGCAGCCAGAAGAGCACTGCTCAGAATTTCCCTGAAATGGCTAAACATGTACTACTACCTTGCCATGAAGTTCTAAGTCTTCAGTCTGGATAACTGTATTATAACAAGGTCCACAGAAAATCTCCACTGGCCTAGAGAAGGGATTCCTCCTCTTAGGTAGCTGCTCCAGTAAGAACACCAAATGGTGACAGGTATTCTGTAACAAAAGCTTGGGCTCTGTGTCTACCCAATATGTTGTATGAACCTTATATTTCAAAGTAACACATCCCATTAGTATATTCTTGATAATCTTGGAATAGAAGATAACTTTCCTTTTTTTCTGATTAATCTGTGAATTAGCCATGCAAGACCAAGTAAGGGAAGAGCCTATTTCATTAATTCACAAAAGTTTATTGAACACCTACCATGTGCTCCTTCTAGGTAGTTAGGAAACATCAGGTAATGAAGCAAACAAAGATCCTTGCCTTGGAGGAGTTTACAATCAAATGAGGATAGATAGACATAAACAACGGATATAATACCTACATAAATTATATATCAGAAAATGGTGATTGGAAAAAAATAAATAAAAATAAGGAGGATGGAGTGTGTGGGGGTGAGGAGATGCCACCATTTTAAATGCAGTGCTCCACATATACCTCATTGAAAAGGGGCCATTTGAGCAAAGACCTAAAGAACATGAGGGAAACACAGTCCGGGCAGAGGGGTCGGGCAGGACAAAGACCTGGAGAGAAGAGACTCTAGTGTGCTGGAGGAATAGCACAGAGGCCATTGTGTCTGGAGCAGGGTGAGTGGGGAGGAAACCAGAAAGAAGTCAGAGCAGGAAAGCAATAGGCCATGTTGACTTTGGGTGTTTAGAGCATTTGAGCAGGGAAATGGTATGATGTGACTTACATTTTAACACAAAGCATCTGGCTTCTAGGTTGGGAATAGACTTTGAGGACAGCAAAGCACATTGGAAAACATTGCCATAATCCAGGAGAGAAGGGATGGAGGCTGCACCAGGGGTTGGTGAGAGCTGATGGACTCTAACTACTTGTGCTTCCTACCCATCAACACATTTGACTTTTAGGAACCATTGTGTGTGATCAAAGAGATGTGACATTTTAAAACTAATCCACTGTTTAATGATGTTCAACCAGAGGCTCAGACAGACACTGTCCCTTTTCTACATCAAGAACTAAAATATGGTTCAAGCAAAAAAATGATTACTGCTTAGTGGGAAATGATATTTCCTTCTTAATCCTTTGACAAGTGTTTGGAGCCTCTAATGGATTTCAGGCACTGTGCTGGGTGCTGAGGATACCACAGGAGGAGCAAGGGCATCTCCCAGCAGAGGACTTACAACTTAGCTCTCAAGTGTCAGAAAAAGTCACAGGGATCTGCAAGGCAAGGAAGAGAGGCCTCAGGCTTTGGCATAATCTGGACCTGAGTTAAAGTCCCGTCTCTGACACTAATTGTGGAACTTCAGGAAAGTTACTTGACCTCCTACAACCTTGATTTCTTCATCTGTAAAAATGTAGATAAAAGTCTAACTCAGGAAAACTGTTGTAGGATTTGTGGTAATCGGTATGAGGTATGTAAGTATGTAAGTGCCCTGGTGCCTAGGAAGAACTAACCTTTCTTCCCTCCCTCCCTTCCTCCCCCCTTCTTCCTTTCTTCCTAAAGCCATTAAGAAGGGTTAAGCAAGTGTCGTGCTGGAGACCCTGCTCGCTGTGCCATTTGCCGTGCTGGGCAGCCTGCAGGGTCTCTAGTCCTGCTCCCCACATAAGAACGCAGGATATGGCTAGGCCAAAAAGGAACACCCACGGAGCCATAGATAGGGGAGTCATACCACCATATTCTCTCTGACTGCCAGGTGAGACACTCGTAGTAGTAGCAACACGATCCACAGTCCGCCATTCACCTCTCTGCCTGCCAACCAACCAACCAATCAATGCAGCCCTGCAGTTACATCAGTAGCCAATTGGCCAACCGATTACAGCTGAAGGCCAACCAATCACAGCTAATGACCATTCACTACCAGAGCCAGTACCTCCCCACGTGAGGCAGAGAGGCTAGAAACTGCTCTCTGGGACTCTGTCCCCACAGCAAGGTAGGCATTGACATTGAAAGTTGTGGGGGAGGTGGTAATCACCCAGTGCAGAGCTGGGCCAGGTTTGGAGAGGCACGGCTGTCTCAGATTGAAGGAGATCGAAGAGACATGGCAACTAAATGCAGTGTTTGAGCTTCGATTGCTATGAAAGACATTATTGGAAAATTGGCAAAACTTGAATGTGGTCTGTGGTTTAGACAATATGAATATCATTAATGCTAATCTCCTGATCTTGATGGTTGCATTGTGGTTCTGGAAGAGAATGTCCTTGTTTGAAGAAAACACACACTACAGGGCCGGCCCGGTGGCTCAGGTGGTTAGAGCTCCATGCTCCTAACTCCGAAGGCTGCAGGTTCGATTCCCACATGGGCCAGTGGGCTCTCAACCACAAGGCTGACAGTTCAACTCCTCGAGTCCTGCAAGGGATGGTGGGCTCTGCCCCCTGAAACTAAGGTTGAACACGGCACCTTGAGCTGAGCTGCCTCCCGGATGGCTCAGTTGGTTGGAGTGCGGGCTCTCAACCACAAGGTTGCCGGTTCAATTCCTCGACTCCCACAAGGGATGGTGGGCAGTGCCCCCTGCAACTAAAATTGAACACAGCACCTTGAGCTGAGCTGCCGCTGAGCTCCCAGATGGCTCAGTTGGTTGGAGCGCATCCTCTCAACCACAAGGTTGCTGGTTTGACTCCGGCAAGGGATGGTGGGCTGTGCCCCCTGCAACTAGCGACGGCAACTGGACCTGGAGCTGAGCTGCGCCCTCCACAACTAAGACTGAAAGAACAACAACTTGAAGCTGAACAGCACCCTCCACAACTGAGATTGAAAGGACAACAACTTGACTTGGAAATAAAAAGGCCTGGAAGTACACAGTGTTCCCCAATAAAGTCCTGTTCCCCTTCCCCAATAAAATCTTGAAAAAGAAAAAGAAAATACACACTACAGTATTCAGGGTTGAGGAAGGTGTCTAGATAGTGATTATGACCCCAACTTACTCTCAAATGGTTCAGAAAAGCAGGAAATTCCTTGTACTGTTGTTGTAACATTCTGTTTAAAATTATACCATAATAAAAATATCTTTAACATTTAAAAAAAACAAGTCTAGATTTATAACATTACACACACTTGGCATAAGTGTCAGAAGAGCTCAATTCTCCACGCCCTTAGTGTTCTGTGTTAATCTGTATAAGATTATAGCCTAGTTCTTCCGCTACCATTTTCCCACATTTTTACTGATGCATAATTTAAATATCTGAACCAGACACAAATATTAGTTACCTTTCCAGTGAGGCGGTAGTGGGCATCAGTTGACTGACTTTAAACCCTGCTGCCATCACTTGCTAGCTGTAGGATCTTAGGCAAATTATTTAACATCTCTGTACCTCGGTTTCCATATCTTGGAATGTGCATAATAATAATGCCTACATCATTATTGACTTGTTATGTGAATTAAATGTGATAATCTATGTGAAACACTTAGACACTGAGCAGAACATAGCCAATATGCAATAAATGTTAGCTGGTACTAATTAGTATTATCTTGCTGCTCACATGGCTCTATTAAATGAAATATAAACACCATTCATAGCAGTACATACTCTTTGAGAGCATTTTTCCCTTGTATGAACTAAATTTATTTTTCAATTGTGTATCTTCTAGAGAGTTTTGGAATGTATGAGATAAAAATGTAGGTAGGTAGTAAAATACACAATTAAAGACTAAATTCTTAATAAATTAAGAGTACTAACTTTAAAAAAAAATTGAGCCTTACTGAGCTGAGAAAAATTATTATACCATTTTATTAATCAGCTATTGTCACAATGATACTCTGACAAATCACCCCAGAATGCAGTACCTTACAACAAAAATGTATGTCCACATGATCATAGGCTTGCAGGTTGACTGTGGCTCAGCTGATATAGGTTGTGCTCAAATGGGCAGCTCAAGCTGTGAATTGCCTGGGCTTTGCTCCAGACTATGGCTTGGGTTCAACTCTGTTCCAAATCTCTCATCCTCTTTAAACCAGTGCTAAGGGGCATTTCTTTCTTTTTTTTTTTTTTTTTACAGGTTTTTTTTTTTTAAATAAATTGTACATTTATTAAAGTTCTCTACTTATAACTCACTTGTTTGCAAAACTATAACTATATCTACCACCACCAGATATGTAGTGTAGTGGGCTTTTTAAAATATTATTTTTCAGCTGGAATACAATATTATATTAGTTTCAGGTGTACTACAAGGTGACTAGACATTTATAACACCTACGAACTGATCACCTCAATAAATCTAGTACCCACCTGACACCATACATAGTAATTACAATATTATTGACTATATTCCATATGTATACCAATTGTATACCCTGCATCCCCATGACTACTTTGTAACAACTAATTTGTACTTCTTAATCTCTTCACCTTTTGCACTCACCTCCCCAATCCACCTTCCATCTGGCAACCAACAAAACGTTCTCTGTATCTATGAGTTTATTTCTGTTTTGTTCTTTAGACTCCACATATAAGTGAAATTGCCTTGCATCTGTCTGACATGCTACACTCAGCACAATACCATCCAGGTCCATCCATGCTGCCACAGATGGCAAGAACCCATTCCCTTCCATGGCCAAGCAATATTTCATTGTACATATTTACCATCTCTTTTCCTTATCCATTCATCCTTTGATGGATAACCAGGTTGCCTCCATATTGTGGCTTTTGTAAATGATGCTGCAATGAATACACGAGTATGGATGCATATGTCCTTTTGAAGTCATGTTTTGGATTTCTTCAGATAAATACTCAGAAGTAGGATTTTGAGTCCTTTTTCTCTTGTTATAGCCTTTGTTTGAAAGTCATTTTGTCAGATATAAGTATTGCTACTCCACTTGTTTTGTTGTTGTTGTTGTTTGTCTTTGTGTTGTTATTTTCCATTTTCATTAAATATTTTTTTTCATCCCTTTACTTTCAGTCTGCATATGTCTTTTAATCTGAAGTAAGTCTCTTGTAGGCAGCATGTGTAAGGGTCTTCTTTTCTTATCCATTCACCCACCCTATGTTTTTTATTGGAACATTTAATCCATTTACATTTAAAACAATTATTAATAGAAATGTAGAAATGTAGTCATTGCAATTTTGTTATTCATATTTTTTTGTTTTTTTTAATTGTTGTTGTTCTTGTTTTTGTTGTTTTTTGTCTTAAAGACGTCCCTCTAAGATTCCTTGTAATACTGGTCTGGTGGTAATGAACTCCTTAGCTTTTTCTTGTCTGGCAAGCTCTTCATCTGTCCTTCAATTCTAAATGATAGCTTTGCTGAATAGAGTAATCTTGATCTTAGGTCCTAACTTTTCATCACTTCGAATAGTTCATGTCAATCGCTTCGGGCCTCAAAGTTTCTGTTGAGAAATCAGCTGAGCATCTTATGAGACCTTCCTTGTAGGTAACTAACTGCTTTTTTCTTGCTGATTTTAAGATTATCTTAGTCTTTAACCTTGAGCATTTCCATTATGACGTGTCTTGGTGTGGACCTCTTTGGGTTCATCTTGTTTAGGACTCTCCACGCTTCCTGGGCTTATATGTCTTTCCTTCATCAGAGTAAGGAAGTTTTCCATCATTATTTCTTCAAATAGGTTTTCAATTCCTTGGTCCCTCTCTTCTCCATTTGGTACTCCTATGATGCAAATGTTGTTATCCTTGATGTTTTCCCAGCGACCCCTTACACTATCCTCATTTCTTTGGATTATTTTTTTCTTTTTGCTGTTTCGATTAGGTGCTTTCTGATATCTTGTCTTATAAATTACTGATTCGATCCACTGCTTCATCTAATCTACTTTCAGTTCCCTCTAATCTATTTTTCATTTCAGTTATGGTATTTTTCATTTCTGACTCATTCTTTTTCATTTTTTATCTCCATTTTTATGTTTTCTATCTCTTTGTTGAAGTTCTTCCTGATATTATTGATCATTCTTATAACCAGTATTTGGAACTCTATGTCTAGTAGATTGTTTGTCTCCATTTTGTCTAGTGCTTTTCCTGGAGATTTGTTCTGTTCTTTTGTTTGGGACATGTTTCTTTATCTCCCAATTTTGGCTGCCTCCTTGTATTTGTTTCTATGTATTAGGTAGGGCTACTATGCCTCCTAGTTTGAGTAGAGTGGCCTTATGTATTAGGTTGGCGCAAAAGTAATTGTGATTTCTGCAATTATTTTTAAACTTCTAAACTGCAATTACTTTTGCACCAACCTAATAATATGTGTCCTGTGGGGCCATGTTATACAGTGTCTCTGATCATCTGAGATAGGTGCTCCAGGTGGTCCCCTTGTGTGTGTTGTATGTCCTCCTGCTGTATTTGAGCCTTGGTTGCTGTTTGCATATCAATGGGAGGGATTGACCCTCAGGTCGATTGGTTGTGAGGACTGGCCATGACTATAGTGGAGGGACTGTTTGCCGGGGCTGACCCTACACAGCAAGATTCACTTTAGTAGAGCTCTGGTGCCTGTCCAGTCTCTCCTTTGGGTCCTTGGGGGCAGTCGGATGGTACTGCAGCTCAATTGAAGCCAGTCACTGGGCATTCTGGCCACTGAGCCTCCTGCAAAGGGCCTCCCCACAGGCCGAGTTCATCAGAAGCCTGTACCCTGCCTGGGGCCACCTGGCATGAGCCATAAGGCAGTCCACAGATGGCCACTACCCATGCTGGGCTCAAAGAAACTCCAGAGGCTAAGCCGGGAACTGAGGCCAGCTGCCACAAGTGCCGGGCTGGTAGCTCTTCAGCAAGAGGTATGGGATACAATGAAGTCAGATGCTGTTTTGGGGGGTTTTGTAAACCTTTGAGAGATTTTTTTAAGTCCACAGCATGAGCTAAGACAAGCCATTTGTATAGAAAATCCACTGGAAATGGGTAAGTCTGCAAGCTGGGTGGGGCAGGATCTTAGGGAATCACCAGGGCAGGGTGAACAGTGTTAGCTAGATTGAAGGAGACTCAGAAATGGTGGCCACCTGCATCTCTACACTGGGCAGGGGAAGGGCCCAACAAAGAACCAATGGATTCTCCCAGCATTTCTGTCTGGGAGAAAGCTGTCTCTCCAGACTTCACCCTGAAGTCAGACAATTCAGTTTCTCTCTGTATGTCCCTGGTGACTTTCAAGCTGCTGTTCAGTGCTGGAGCTCAGAGTGAGTGAGTTCATCAGTGAGCAAGTCTGTACAATGGCTCTTTAAGGGGAACACATGGAACACCAGCCATCCTCCATCTCACTCAGCCACAATCTCTGATGTTTTTCACATCCAGAATTTGTGGGAACTTCTCTTCCTGGCACTAGAACCCTGGACTGGGGAGCTTGGTGTGGGGCTGGGACCCCTCACTCCTCAGGAGGGGGACCTCCACAACTGACATATCCATCCCAATTTTTAATGGTCACACATGGGTGTGGGAAAATCCCATTCTGCCTTTCCACACCTCCTACCAATTTCCAAGTGGCTTCTTTCATATATCCTTAATTGTAGGACTTCTGGTCAGCTACACTTCAGATGATTCAATAATGATTGTTGTGTAGTTTAGTCATAATTTTGATGTGGTCGTGAGAGGGGGCAGGCACAGCATTTACCTACTCCACCATCTTGTCTGTAAAACAACTCTAAGGGGCATTTTTTATTATAGCAAATGTCAGGAACACAGCAACAAGTCCAATTATGCAGCATATTTAAGCCCTTTACTTACATTATGTCCACTGACATTTCATCAGCCAAATCAAGTCACTGGGGTCAAGCTCAGCATCTATAGGGTGACAATTATTCTCTCCCAGCAGTTGAAGTACACTGAGTTATATAACCCATTACAGGGAACTGAAGAATTGGGATCTATAATCCTGTATACAGACCACTATATTTGAATTGTCTATGCTCTATCCATGTCCAGAAATCTTGGGACCTTTATAAGAGATGGCAATAATAGGCAGCACACATCAGATTATTTCCCTAGTAGCAGAGATGTATATGCTCTGATTTACTTCCCTTTTCTCTTCCTGTCCACACGCATAATTCACGAAAGGAACCACAGATATCAGAAAAGTAATTTGTGGCCATGACATTGAGATTTTGCCTCTTTAAAACTCTCATATAGAATTAAACACATTCTTATCATCATCCAACCAATAGTGCATTCCTTTCACTTATATGAATCAATTTTGCAGCAGGAGTCTCATTTTTATTTCTATAAAATTTCTGAAATATCTTGCATATAGTTTATGCTCAATATGTATGGGTTGAAACAGTGAGGATCAAGGTACTAATACTGGAGAAACAAAAATGATGCAATTACTAGAATTCTCACATGTTTACTGTGCTTTTGGTAAAGCACAATAAAAAGTAAAGTATGGGAAAGTAAAGTATTGTGTGACACTCCACATGAATGCTATGGAATTTATTATTTGAAGTAAAGATGTGACCTTTAGGTATATTAGCTAAGAGAATTTAGCTTCTGTGTAACATTTTTTTAAAACTGTCAAAATACCGTGCCACTTCCTTATATTTCTTAACGTTTATTATAAGCCTTTTAAATCCCTTCTAAAAGACGCAAGTTTAGATCTCCTCTTGACTTAACTTTTATTGTTTATGTGTTTCCTGTGAAGATAGCTAGACAGACAAGGCTGATAAAAGGAAAGCTTGTCCTTATCAAATATTTAAGGATAACTGTGTAATGGGATATTTTTTTTCCTACCAGTAGAAGCCCACTGTTTCACTAAGAACTCACCCATTTGAGGCATTTAAAATGAATGGAAAGCTATAAGCCAGCCAAACTGTCCTTCTAAGAGAGAGTGAAATGAATGCTAATCTAATTGCCCAAGAATGCATAAACTGGGCTTTGAAAGCAAGGCTTCTACACTGGTTCCCCCTGCTGGATTTGAGAATGCATGTTTTTGGAAATTGATGAAAACAGTGTGTGTATACCTGAACTTTTCATTTGAGTACATGTTACTCAAATGACAAATCCAACATTCTTCTACAATGCATGCTAATATTTCTTGAGTTTGCTTCCCAAAGGCAGAAGTACTGTAACTAGAACACTGTGCAGCCAGGACTCAAAATAGAAAACAAAAGCATGTCACTCGGGTAGCCCCATTAGGGAGTAGGACATCATACGTGTGATTAAAGGTACAAACCCAGTAACAGTAGATTAGGAAGCCAGCCAGACAGGTTTTTATTATTATAAAGCTGGACTCTAGGGTCTGACCATGATTTTACTTCTCATGCATTTAGAACTGCTGCAACCAGTTTCTCACCTTCCCATGACTTAATTGTTTCTTTTTCCTTTCTTATCTTCCTCTCTTCACAAGAAAACGTTTTGCCCCCAATTTGTAGGAGATGTGGTAACCAGACTAATTTTAAAGGCAGCCTGTCACTGCAGACTCCAAGCCTATTGTGAAATCACTATTAAAAGATCTGTGTGTTGGGGGAGATGGAAAAACTGGCGGATTTTTCCTGACTGACTCTGTGTATATTTGGTGAGAGGAAAGGGGGAAATACTGACCTATGTTTTTGACACATGTTGTGCACCAACTTAGCCTTGTTAAGGGAGCAAGAACAGCAGTGGTGGCTATTTCCTTCCTAGAGCAAAAGTCAATGGCATCACCTACTCAGAGAACTGGAAGAGAAAAAATGTGAGATCATCATGCGGTACTTGTAAAAATGCCATTGAGACAAGGTACAATTTAGGTAGCTATAGAGCTGCCTCAGGTTCCCATATTAAAATTTAATACATGCATAGAAAAAATGTGGAAAGATGTACATCAATATTTACAAAGATCGTATATTTTATAGTGAAAAACAACATAAAGAAGAAAAAGTTATACTGTGTACACAATAAAGTCCCCCATGACAAATGGCGTAGTACAGGGCAGTGGGAATTCCAGCCATACTTATGTGTTCATTGATAGTATTCCTTCCCCAATTGAGTGTTACTCTTTTTTATTTATTTGTTTACTCTTGTCCTTCTATTATAAACTTTTTCTTTCATCCATGCCAATTCTGAATGTTTTTCCATTTGCAACTCTCTTCAATAGGTTGTTTTTCAGAGATGTTTGGGGAAATGTTTCCCCATTGCTTCTGAGGCTGTTTTTTTTGTTTGTTTGTTTTTTTGTTTTTTAGCTTTAGTAGTTGAGTCCTTCTCTGGGGAGGACTTGCCATCCTCTTGCCGCCAGATTAAGAAATGGTACAGGGAGCAGATAGTGGGTCAAAGTACTCAAGCAAAACACTGTTAAGTGATCTGAGCCAGGCTGTGGGTAAGGAATTTTGAAAGGGCTCAGCTGGGCAATCTTCTGCTCCTTTTGGCTTTAGCTGAGGTCCTCATTTGGCTGCATTCAACTGGAATCTGGGATAGGTTGCAAAGTGAGGGAAGGCTTCATCCACATTTGGCCCCTCAGTGCTCTGCCACATGGCCCTTCTCTCCCTCCATGTTCATCTCTCCATTCGGTAGGCTAGCCCGAGTGCCTTTACAGCTGGTAGCTGGCTTCCCATAGAGAGAAGTGGAAGCTACTAGTCTTCTGTGTCCTTGGCTTGGAGGGCCCAGAACATCACTTCCACATTTTGTTGGTCTAGATAATTCACAGAACCAGTGCTGATTCAAGGAAATGAGAGATAGATTCCATTTTCTGGGAGACAAAGAATATGTGGCCATCTTTAACCTACAGTAATATATGTTAGTAACAATGCTTCCCTGTTTTCTGTACTTTAACTACATGTTTTATATTTTGTTTCTGTTTCTTTTTATAAATTTATCATTTAAAACAAATTTCCCAACAAAAAGAGATTTGGAAAGCCTCCCAGTCATGAGTTATAAAGTCATGCTCTTATTTGCCTTTGAAAAGTTGATTTTTTAAACATAAATCCACAGATATGTGTTGTACATTTTAAGCCAAAAGAAAATTTTAGCTAGTTTTTGTATATAAGTGCCATTTTCCTGCCCAGTTATTTATTTTCCAAGGATTAATGTACTATTGTGTAAACTTGACCAGCATAATTTGTTCAAGACAAAATATTTAATAGTATAGATATGTTTGATGTATAAATTAAGTAAAAATAGATATTTTTTGCAACATTTATCAAAGAGGAAAATAAAGGTCATAGAAACTTAATCAACCAAGTTATCTTACACAGTGCATATTGCTTGAGTCAAGGAAGAAAAGATTGGAATTAAAATTTATATTGCATTTTGAGAAATGCTGTGCAAGAAGAGAAACGTTACTAGAATTGCTGAGTGAATTTTGTTTACTGCAGTTCAACATTTCATCAAACAAATCATGTGAGAAGGAACAAGTATAAATGCACCTATTTATATAGGTAATTTTTCTGTTTCATGCCTCTGATTCATCTCTCTGCATTGCTTTATGGGGAGTCATGCTACATTGGTTACAATTAATTTCAATGCTGCATATTAGCCATAAAGAGATGTTTCATAAATTGACTTGATGTAATTTTTTTTTTCCTCTGTGGTTTTCTTGAAAGATGAGAACAGTCCAGAGGAAAAACAAAGTGCGGAAGAAATGGAAGGGCAGAGCCAAGAAGCAGGTGGGCTCAGATTTCTTTTGAGGAGTCTCCTAGGCCTCATCCGCAGAGGTGAACAATGACTTTACTCAGTGCTATTTTCTGAAATTGCTTATACTTTTTACTAGGTTAACTTCAGTGTTCATTCAGGTCTCCTTGCGGAAGCCACCACCGTGATTAACTATGAGTGACAGGGCTTCCAATCAGAAGGGTACATTGTCATGTCTCATTCACCAATTTTGTTTTTCTTCCCTGTCATAACAGTTTGCTTAGTAATGCTCTAAGAGTGGCAGGCAGAACTTGGAAGTGCCAAATTAGAGCTTGACTGACTGAGGGCAGGTCAAAACAAGCAGAATATTTTTGGAGGGAAAAAATAAAATGAAAAATGTTTTAAGGAAATAAGTAAGAGACTTTCCCTCCGCAATGAATGGAGTGTTCTTTACTGGTTTGCATTCAATTTTGAAGAGTCATATTTCCGGTTATTTCTTTGTATGTTGTAGGAGATGATGTCACGGAGCTGACTACCCCCCACACAGAGCTAAAGTGAAATCCAAAGCCCCCCTGACATCTCCTCTATTCACTAAAAAACACATGTGTCAATTGAATGTTCATAGAGTCTCAGCTATAGATTATAAATCGAGCCTTTTAAAATAAAATAGCACTTAAGACTCAAAAGAGATCATCACCTTCGATTTATCATCTCTTTTACTCATTTTTGTACTCGGTCATGCTCTCCTTTATAAATGATAGGAACAATTATGCAGCTATCAACATAATCACCCAAATAAAAACATCCTTCTTCCCTTTAGTTTCCAAGTCATTCTCCCAGTTCTGATGAGCCCCTTGGGGGATAGGGGGACATTTTTGAAATAGTGGGCTCTAATATGTACCAGGCACGTCCTAGGCCATATGCTGAACTCTGGGAAATAAACCAGGTAGTATGATAAGGTTTTGACTGAAAACTTCCTTACATTAACTTTGGAACTTTTGCTAGAGAACTGGAAACTTTTATTATTAACCTGGAAGATGGAACTGAAGAAGGCCAATCAAAGAAAGCACTGAAGCAAGGCAGCAAAGACCTTGCATAGCTGCTAGTGGGTCATCTGGCTCCTTTACTGATGTGTAGTACTTGCAATGAAATAAATTCCGATACAACAAACTGTTGTTACCCACCCCCCACCCCAGCTCCCTACCCACACATCATTATGCTCCATGGAAGATGAGTCTTGTATGAAAAGCTGTCACTGTTTTTATTGTTTGGAGCTGACAAATATTAATCAACTAATTGCTGACAGCTGAGGCCATTCTCTGAACATTGTGGTTTCACAGGTTTTATTCATTCATTGCTGTGTCCCAAATTGTCTTCATCGACATAGATTTTTTCCCACCCATGCGCACACACACACACACACACACACGCATGCATGCACACTTTCATATATACATGCACACACAGTTACCTCTGTTTTACTTATCCATCCTTTTACCCTCAATCAATTAAGAACAGGCAGTTTTTTTGTTTGTTTGCTTGTTTTTTCAGTTTGGGATTGTCTTGCCTATAACAGAGAGTGGTAGAATGTAAGCTGTCTTCTACACCTCTTAGATCAATAGAATTATCACTACGATATGGGTACCTCTCAATGTAAAGACGAGTCCTGAATGCAAACCTGAGGGTCTCTTGTTCTTCTAAGCAAGCCCACTGGCTGGCATACAGCCCAATGGCAAGCTCCATTGGTGGTCCTGGCCGGGATCAGCATGCATTAAGTCCACTTTGCTCATTTCATAATCCCTCTAATCCAAGTGCAGAGAAATGGAAGATGTGGTTCTGGTTATTGCTGTTATTCTTCCAAAATAAAAATAGATGCTTTTCATTCAATATAATTTCCAACTTTAATTTTGATTATTATATAACTGTGAGCCTCTTCTATATCATGAAGAAAACACAATCTCAAACCAACATAATTTGGAAGTTTTGACTGCTATCATAATCAAATCAAATCAAAGTTGTAGGTAATATTCCTCAGTTATTTAACAAATACATATCACGGCTTTACTGTGGCCCAGGCACTGGTCTGGACACTGGGATACAGCAGTAAACTATAAAGATAATATCCCTGCTTCCCTGAAGGTTATATTCTGGTTGGAGGTGGGGGTCCAAAAATAAACAATATGCAAAAATAGAAAAAAAGTGTAAGATAAATGCCTTGCCAAGAAATGAGGTAATGGAGAAGGAATATTGAGAAAGCCACTTTCCATTGGCTGGAATTGGGGATGACTCCCTTGGAAAGTGATAATTAAAATGAGATCTAAGTGATGAGGTGGTGAAAGTACATTCAAATGGAGGGAACAGATAATGCAAATTCCTCTAGTCCAGTTTGGGATTAGCATGTTAGAGAAAGAAGGGCCAGTGACTGGAGCATGATGGATTAGGGGAACATGGTGTGAAATCTGGTAAGAGATCATAGGCCAGATTACTTCTGGCTATATACAATTTGATTTTATTAGAACTACAAATAAAAGCTAATGGGAGTTTTTAAGTAGTGGAGAGACATAAGCTGTGTTTTAATAAGCTCACTTTGCCTGTGAGTGAAAATGGGTCAACAGAGCCAAAGTGAGACCAGTTAGAAGGCTACAGTAGGAAAACAATGATGGGGGTTTCTGGAAATGGAGACAAAAATGGACTGATTTGTATTATGTTCTGGAGATAGAGACAACAGCACACGCTGATTGATTGAAAGTGGAAAATGGGGAAAAGAGGTATCTAGGAAAAGTCCTAGGTTCTTAGCATCATTAATTGTGGAGATGTTAGTGCCACTTACTAATATTTGGAAGACTGGTACAGGGCACAGTTTTTGTTGAGAAAGATAATATTTCAGTTTTGGCCATGGTGAATTTGAGAGGATTCTTAAGCTCATGGGACGTAAAGAAGCCAGTTAGATATATGAGTCCAGATTTCTAGGGAGAGGTATGGACCAGAGATACAGGTTTGAGAGTTACTGGAATATTAATGATATTTAAAATCATGAGAGTGGATGAGATTCACTAGAGAGAACATGTTAATAAACAAAACAATGGAACCCAAGACATGATTTTGATAATGACATCTAGATGTATGGCGACAGGGGAGAAGGAACAGCCACAATTAAATATTTCAGAAAGAACAGAGTAAAAACTCTGTGGAATGCTACTGAAAAATTACATAAGAAAAGAGAAATGACCATTGGATTTGACAAAGGGGGAGTGATTGTCACCTTTGATAAGAGAATTCGTGGAGGAGTGTTGAAGCCAATTGGAGTGGGTTATGGAGAAACTTGAAAGTGAGGAAGCATAAAACAAAATCATAGGCAGCAATTTTAGGGAGTTTTGCTATGAAGGGAAGTAAAAAAAATGTAAAGATATGACATCAAAAGAACGTTAATTGTTTTTTGTTTTTGTGTTTTTGAAATAGGAGATTGTCACTTAACAAAAAAAAAGTGATTCATCATCTCCAATTAATGCCCACTAAAATTTTTATTATCTGTTCAATAGAAACATGACCAAAAAGTAATAGTAATATACATTATGGGCAAACGATATGCTAAAAAAATGTGTGGTTTGCCTTTAAATGTGTGTTACTTGTCATGCTTGTATGAATTTTTAGTTCTATGACTCTGCTACTGCATGAAACACACACACACACACACGTATATGTACTGGGTGTGCCAAAAAATGTATACAAATGGACCTTTGGTCAATGTTGCTCAAGCAGTAGTTCTCCGTAATCAGAAGTGTGGACACTTTGAGCACCTCTTGTAATTGCTGAAGTCAAATGTGCCTTGTATTCCTCTTTTGTTATTGGTATATATTGAGTGTTACAATTTTAATACAGTTTCCCTTTCTTAAAATGTGTATACATTATACATATATATATATATATATATATTTTTTTTTTTTTTCCAGTTGTTAAGTATTAACCATTTCAAATGATTTTGATAATACTGCATGCCTTAAATTTACTATTTAATGTTAGTAAGTTAATTATCTATTATTCTGGAGGCCAAACATGAGTGGATTCCCTGGGGTACCGATGATACTGAGAAGAAAGATAAACTCTAACGAGGTTCATTGCTATTGTAAGGGGGACAGCGACCTCCGATTTCCTTATTCCCCACTCTGTGCTTGGGTGACTTTTGGCGCTTTTCTACAAATGATCCCCTTCTCCTGGGCCTCAACACTGACAGTCATCAGATGTGCTCCCTGCAGTTTGACAGCCTGGCATAATGGAGCAGAAGTGCTGTGCTAAGAAAAACCAAACTTTAAAAACACACACATAAAAGCACTTTGTAGAAACTTGCAAGAATATACTTTTTTCACAATCTGTTACTAAGAAAAATAATGTACCATTCTTTTAGAGATGGAGAAGAAACAAAAGCCAAAGTATAATAATATCAACAAATAGCATTCGTCACCAAAAAACAGTTTGTAGTTCATTGGGCTCTGCCTTAGCTGAAGCTTGCTGCTCCATTAATTATAAGAGAATCACAAACCGCTATGCCTTCAAAGACTGTTCAGTATATTAGAGCATGAAACAGGCTCATACTTCCTGTGGTGGAGAGGGGAGGAGGCTCGGTGGGCAGGGAAGCTCCATCTTGGCAGTATTAACTCTGAGGCAGTGTTCCTCTTTTCTGCTTGCTAGATGGTGCCAACACAGCTACTGTGCCCAGCCCTGCTTCAGAAGAGGCAATTGAAGTCTGTGAAGATGAAGGTATGAGGCTGCTTGCTACAATTAAAATCTCTTAGGAGACCATTTGGGATTTGTTTATATGGAGAAATGAAGCAGTGAGCAAATCTACCTAACTCTTTAACCATCTCTATTTCCAGCACAATCAAATATTTCACCCACTTTGTTTTATTCCATACCTGCCCTTTTCAGAATTTATACATACATTTACATTTTTTCCTCTTAAAGGTAACTTTATGAAACAAGAGAATGATCAGAAAAATTATTTTTGGAGAAGATATTTATTTGAAACGCCAGATTAGGCAGTTTTGCTATTTACAGTCTCTCATCAGGAATAAGTTCAAAAGAGTGGCACTTGGAAACCAGCTACTGGGGAGTTTCATCATCCAGACATAGAAAGAATTAATGTTTAAAAGTCAACCTTAGAAATAAATCTTTGACAAGAGCATCATTCCTCATTCTTTGGGTAGTTACTATGAGAAAATGTTGCTGACCCAAGTATTTCAAGAAGAGAAAAAAAAAAAAAGGAAAGAAAATTTGAGGGAGAAATAGTGGGGACATTCATGTGCAGATGATAAGCTTAAATATATATATATATATATATATATATATATATATATATATATATATATATATATATATTCTAAAGGAAAATAAATAATCCTTTCTTTTCTTTCCCTCCTGATTAACTGTCCCCACACAAAAAGGTAATCTTTTATATCTGTCACTGGTAACTACTAAAAACCCTTCTGTAAATGGTACATTAGATTGTTGTATTAGTATAAATGGACATCTGGTAAACCATGTGATTTCCTTGGAACTTTTGGATAAATATGCTGAATGCATTTCTTTAGTTTGGAGTAATACGAAAATAGTTTTATATTTGACAATTGATAACAGCTACTCTTTGAATTGATGTTTGGAAAATCAAAGTGGTCTTAAAATTTTAAATATTTGCCTCATTTATTTCCTTTTATGTTGCCTGGTAAATGTTGTTTTTGTAAACAAAATGTCCTGTGTAATAAGGGCAGTTGCTAAGATTATGAACTCTGGGGTTCACAGTGGCTGAGGCTTAAATCCTGACTCTGCCACTAAAAATTTATGTAAACTTTGACAAGTAATTCAACTAGTTAACAAGGAGTTAACAAGTAATAACAAGTAACTCACTTCTTTGTGCTTTAGTTTTCTCCTCTGTAGAATGGGGACAACAGTAGTATTTACCTCACAGAATACAATAATACATGTCAATTGCTCAAACTGTTCACCTGGCACCTGTGCAAATTGGGCTCCTCAGAAGACAGCCTGTGCAATGGATCTTAGGGAGCCAACACTTATTAAGGAGAGTTCTTGGAATCAACACCTGGAAAAGGAAAAGTAAGAACATGCAACTTGGTAAAGGGAGAGGTTGAACTGCAAGGCATTCTCCACAGAAGACACAGTTGGTCTGACGATGGCATGACCCTTTTGAGATGTCTCAGTTTGGAAGAGAGTCAGGCTATTAAAACCTCCAATTAATAGATTACCTGAGCCTGGCTGCACTGGGAAGGGGATATGGCCTTGGATGAGGTGACTCTTCCCTTGAAGTAATCCTGGAAGTTTGATATGAATAAGAGCTGCCTACAGCTGGGGAAATAAGTTCTTCATTCATGAAGCAGAATCTGGTTGGCCCAACACAATGTCTACTACACTGTTATTTTTGGTGGTCCTTTTCTTATTCCTTTCCACCTTTTAAAGGAATCCTTAGCACCACCTCCCTTCATCTACTCAAATATGTGTTCTGACATCACTGGTTTTAAAACCATTTGGTATATCTAAAAAATATTAATAATATCCCATATTCACATAGGTTCTGATAAGAAGAAATTCAAGCCATCTTATAGATAAGCCTGACCAACTCAGAGTGAAAAGACAGAAAGTGATGTTCACCTTAAGTAAATAATTTTGGACATTACAATCATTTATCTGTGACAAATTTTTTTAAATATCATGAAGTTGAATGACAGTGTTTAAGAAACAAGAAAGATAATCTAATTTAAGTGCTTTTGGCTGAGGTTTTTCCTGTTGAGTTGTTTGTTTTGGAGATACCACACCTTTATAGAAACACAGTTTGTAACGTCTCTTGCTTTTTCGATCTCACACCATTAATCCTCATGCCAGCATCAATTGCTCAGAATGCTTTTAGGATTTTTTTCTATATGAAACTTATAATGGTGGTAACTCCCAATGAGTTCTGCCACATATCACAAATGTAGTTCCCTTATAAGACTAAAGGTGAAGTTTTAAGGATTTTACTGAACTAAAATGTTAATATCCATTAGCCTCTTAATCAAGGGAAAAAGAAACTGTTTTAAAATCCACACTAGCATGTAATCCAGTTTCAGTTAAAAATAGAACATATCGTATGATTTTTGCCTTTTCCTTGTGAAATAGCATGCGTCACTGTTTTTAATTGATTATCAGTGAAAGCTTAGACCAAGGGTCTAATGCTTATAGGACTGCTGTCTTGGCTGATAGATCAAAGCTTAGAATGAAAAAGAAATGAATTTTACATTTAAATCCTCCAAGATTGAGGTCAAGTTAAGGTTAAAAGGCAGTCATATGTGTTGAGCATTCATTTCAAACATTCACCCTTATTAGTTTCATGCAGAAATATATCTCCTTGGTAACAACTGGGCTGTTTATGAACTCTGCAGTTATAAGATCACTTACAAAAATGCATATTACACTATCCAATTTAAATGACAGAACATGTTCGCTGACCAAAGGTCCTGAAGGAGCCCTTGCTCTCTGGTCTTTGTTTCCAGGCTTCTTTAATCCTGACCTAGTATCCTCTTCTTAGAACAACCAATCTAATGGAGTGCTCTCTCTCGCTCTCTCTCTCTCTCTCTCATTCCCAAAGATTTCAGACTCATTGGTTATTTCCAGCTTTGATTGTTGGTTGACTGGCTTTACAATCATGATAACTTTGGCTCCCACTAGGAAACTAGTGTCTTCTAGAGTGCAAGGATTGAAAACAAGCATACAACCAGTGAGCTGGCAAATGTCACTTGGTTTGGGAGATAAGATTTTTTTAAAAAATTAAAACATGTGTGTGAAAGTTGAAAACATTCAAAAGGAAGTGTCTTCTATGCCAGCAATTTTGTTCAAGTGTTCTGGACATAGTTCCCACTGGGTACCTAGATGGATGCTTATTGCCCATTTGCCCCACATAACTGCTAACAGTGCACACTGCTGATGATGAGAGGTTCCACTGATTGGTTTATGTCTCTGAGTTAGATTGTGAGCTACAGACTGAAGAAACCTGTTCCCAGGGACTCATTACAGCCCTTGGAAGAGCAGGAGTTGAGTTGAGAGGATGAGATGTGAGGAGGAAGAGTGTTGTTGAGTAATTCACCCGCAGAAGGGTGCTGGCCACTGGTGTGGCACCCAGGACTGAAATGAAGTGAACTCAAAGGTGAGGCTAGCCTGAGAAATTATCTGTAGGTTGATAGAAGTACTGAGGTTATTTATAAAATACATTCATTTATCTATTAAGAGATCTTTTCCTCTGCTGGTAAAAATATTCTATTTATTGATTTAATGGTGGCTTGCACTTTAAATCCTTAAAAACAAACCCAGGAATACAAATGTTAAGGCTATTTAAGTTACCAAATATAGAGGCAATCAGATAAAAGGTAGTGCAAATACAGGAATAAAATTCACATTAGGAATATCAAGCACTCTGGCTAAAACGAATGCAAAGTTATTATCATTTAAGATATAGTCAATCATCTTACTTCAGGGAGAACTCTCTGTTCCAGTTGTCTCGATGCTTATAATAGTTCATCCTCACAGCCAAGGCCAAGGCACCTTACTGGAGGAAACAAAACTGCTGTTTAAACACAACTGCTGTTTAAACACATCTTCTGTCTTATTACTTAATTACCCAATTTTAATTTGGAAGTCAACTAGACCAAATCATATGCTCATTAATATTAAAAGCAAAATCAATTAATAGTCAGGTGCATGTACACCGAGCTTGTATTCCTTCAGAGCTCTGTGTAAGTCTCCACGGTACTGTTTGGTATTTATGAAGTGGGATGTCACCTGGCCAAGCATTTTTAACCCTTAGTTAAGTTAAAGACCTCCTAGAGGTCAAAATTTCTATAGTATAGGGAGAAAGACAGCAAGAGTCAGCCTTCAGAGAACATAAGAGAAGGGACAGAATTACATATAAGGAAGCATATTTGGCAGAGTGTGAGAGATGAGCATAAATACTCCCAACCACCTACCGCTGTAAACCTGGGCCAGTGGTGTCAGCTCCAGATGGATCCCAACATTGTTTAAATCTTGTCTAACCTGTTGGAGACAAACAAACATTGGGCCCCCCATGGAATTCCCCTCAGGCTTCTGCAGTCTGATTTTTCTTAGTCCTCTTCCTATTTTTGGTGTCCTACTAAACATCCTCCCCAAAAGTGGGACAAAACTGTCCCCTGTCCCAGATGTGCACTAACAGAGTGTCTAGATACACTGGAACACCACTGGGTTATCACTCTTAGATTTTAAGAGTCTGACGTGTAGAATAAAAGCTGCTGCCCACTACAGATCAGTAAAGGGGAAAGAACCGAGATATATGGAGTGTCTCCTGTACTCAACGCATTCCACATATGTACAACACATTTTTATTACGTAAAGGGTAACCTGAAACTCAGGAAGGAAAAAGACAAAGATGTATGTGTAGAGGTGTGGGGAGAGAAGAACTATGTTATTAATGTTGACTCCATAGCTGATACTTACAGGAGCTTACATAATCATCATAACCGATAGTATTTTATTCTATTTTAAATTAACAATTACTTATTTTCAGCTTTTAACGTATATTTATTATAAAATGTTTTAAGACTTTTGTTAAAATATAGCTAACATACAATATTATATTAGTTTCAGGTGTACACCATAATTAATCAGCATTTACATACCTAAAGAAATGCTCACCCTGATAAGTCCAGCAAGCATCTCACACTGTACCATGCTATCACAATATTATTGACTGTATTCCCCATACTGTACATTACATCCCCGTGACTTATTTTATATACCTGGAAAATTGAATCCCTTATTCCCCTTCACCTTTCACCCCCTTTTTAAAGTTTTCAACTACAGTTAACATTCAATATTATTTTATATTAACTTTAGGTGTATAGCACAGTGGTTAGAAATTTAAGAAGTGATCCCCTTGACTAGTCAAGTACTCACCTGGCACTATACATACTTATTACCATATTATTGACTATATACCCTATGCTTACTTTACATCCCATTACTATTTTGTAACTACCAGTTTGTACTTCTTAATTCCTTTACCTTTTGCACCTAGCCCTGCAACCCACGTCCCATTTATCACTCCAATAAATCTAGTACCCATTTGACACCATATATAGTTATTACAATATTATTGACTATATTCCTTATGCTGTACCCTACATTCCCATGACTGCTTTGTAACAACCAATTTGTACTTCTTAATCCCTTCCCATTTTTCACCCACCCCCAACCCCTCCTTCTGTCTGGCAACCATCAAAATGTTCTCTATATCTATGAATTTGTTTCTGTTTTGTTTGTTTATTTATTTTGTTCCTTAGATTCCACATATAAGCAAAATCTCATTGCATCTGTCTTTCACGGTCTGACATATTGCACTCAGCAAAATATACTGCAGGTACATTTATGTTGCTACAGAGGTCAAGAACCCATTTCCTTCCTTGGCTGAGCAATATTTTATTGTATATATGTACCTCCTATTCTTTATCCATTCATCCATTGACAGACTCCCAGGTTGGCTCCACATCTTGGCCATTGTAAACATGCTGCAATGAACTTATGGATGCACACATCACCTCAAATAGCATTTTCAGTTTCTTTGGATAAATACCCTGAAGTGGCATTGCTGTATCCTTCTTTGTCACTTATTATAGCCTTTGTTTTAAAGTCTATTTTGTCAGATATAAGTATTGCTATCCCCACATTTTTTTGTTCTTTTTCATTTTCATTAAATATCTTTTTTTCCATCCCTTCACTTTCAGTCTGTGGGTGTCTTTCACTCTAAGTCTCATGTAGGCAGCGTATTTAAGAGTCTTGTTTTCTTATCCATTCAGCTGCACTATCGGAGTATTTAATGCATTTACATTGAAAGTAATTGTTGATAGATATGTAGTTGTCGCTATTATATTATTCATATGTTTTACCTTTTTTGTTGTTGTTGTTTTAAAGAAGTCCCTCTAAGATTCCTTGTAATACTGGTTTGGTGGTAATGAACTCCTTTAGCTTTTTCTTGTCTGAGAAGCTCTTTATCTGTCCTTCCATTCTAAATATAGCTTTCCTGGGAAGAATAATTTTGGTTTTCCTTGTTTTTCATCACTTTGAATATTTCATGCCAGTCCTTTCTGGCCTGCAAAGTTTCTGTTGAGAAATCAGCTGATAGTCTTATGGAAGCTCCCTTATAGGTAACTAACTGATTTTCTCTTGCTGATTTTAAGAGTCTTTGTCTTTAAGCTTTGGCATTTTCATTATGATGTGTCTTGGTGTGGGCCTCTTTGGGTTCATTTTGTTTGGAACTCTCTTTGATTCCTGGGCTTCTGTATGTCTATTTCCTTTGTCAGCTTAGGAAAATTTTCCATTATTATTTCTTCAAATATGTTTTCAATTCATTGCTCCCTCTCCTTTCCTTCTGGCACTCCTGTTATGCAAATAGTTTTATCCTTGATGTTTTCTCAGAGGCTCCTTAAACTATCCTTATTTGTTTTTTGGTTCTTTTTCTTTTTTGTACTGTTCTGATTGGGTGTTTCCTGCTACCTTCTCGTCTAAATTGCTTCTTTGATCCTCTGCTTCACCTATTCTACTGCTGATTCCCTGTAATGTATTATTCATTTCCATTATTGCATTCCTTATTTCTGACTGGTATTTATTTATTTATTTATTTATTTATTTATTTATTTATTTAATGTTTTCTATTTCACTGTTGAAGTTCTTCCTGAGATCCTTGAATATCTTTAAACTAGTTTTATGACCTCTGCATCTGGTAGATTGCTTGTCCCCATTTTTAGGTCTTTTTCTGGAGCTTTGTTCTGTTCTTTTGTTTGGGACATGTTTCTTTGTCTCCCCATTTTGGCTGCCTCCCTGTGTTTGTTTCTATGTATTCGGTACAGCTGCTAGGTTTCCCACTTTTATACGTAGGTGTCCTATGGGGCCCAGTGGCATAGTCTCTTCGGTTACCTGAGCAGGTTGTCCCAGATGTCCTTTGTGTGGGTTGCATATGCCATCCTGTTATAGTTTAGCATTGGTGCTGCTTGCACATCAATGAGAGGGCTTGACCTTCAGGCTGATTGGTTGTGAGGACTGTATGTGACTACAGTAAAGGAGATATTATGCAGTGGCTGACCCTATGGAGCAGGATTCACTTTAGCAGGACCCAGGTGCCAGCCCAGTCTGCCCTTTCCATTTGTCATCCTTGGAGGTGTTCAGGTGATGTTCCAGCTTGGTTTGAAGTGGGCCACCAGGTGTGCCAGCCCTGGGGTTTCCTAGGAGGGGCCCTGCTGCAGGCTGGTTTTAGCCACAGCCTGTGCTCTGCCCAGAGCTACCTGGCATGAGCTACAAAGCAATCCACAAATGGCTGCCACCTGTGCTGGGCTTGGAGGTACCTGAAGAGGCCAAACCACAAACTGAGGATGGCTACCACTTATGCTGGCGTGGGGCTGTTCAGCACCAGTTATGGAACATGCCAAAGCCAAATGCTGCTTCTCTGGGTCTTGTGAGCCTTTGAGAGATTTTAGGAAATTCTGGAGCATGAGCCAAGACAGGCTCTTTATATGGAAAAGCCACTTGAAGCAACTTCAGTGCATTTGCAATTTGGGTGGGGCAGGGTCTTAGGTAATCATCAAAGCAGGGCAGACAAACAATGTTAGCCAGGTTGATGGAGATTCAAATATGGTGGCTGCCTGTGTCTGCACACCAGGATGGGGAAGACTCCATAAAGAAATACTGGATTCTACCAGTACTTATGTATATGAGAAAGTTGATCCACTATCCCTTGCCCTGAAGCCAGACAACACATTTCCTTTCTGTATGTCCCTGGTGCCTTTTGAGCTGCAGCCCCAGTGCTGGAGCTCAGAGTGAAATGAGTGTGTCAGCTAGTAAGTCCCTGTGTGGGCCCTTTAAGAGGATCACCTGGGCCTCCAGCCACCCTCGATCTCACTCAGCCACAATCTCCACTGTTTTTCACAGCCACCCGTTGTGGGGACTTCTCTCCCTGGCCCTGAAACCCTGTTTTGGGGCACCTGGTTTGGGGCTGGGACCACTTGCTCCTCAGTGGTTGTATCTCCACAACCTAGATATCCCTTACAATTATTAACAGTCACATGAGTGTGGGACCAGCCCATTCCACATCTCAGCCCCTCCTGCCAACCTGGAAGTGGCTTCTTCTTTGTATCCTAATTGTAGGACATCTATTCAGTTAGACTTCAAGTGATTATCAATAATGGTTGTTCTGTACTTTAGTTGTAATTTTGATATGGTTGTGATAGAAAGCAAGCACAGCCTACTCGGTCCTTGCCTACTCTGCCTTCTTGACCAGAAATCTGTAAAATATTTTTAAATGCAGAAAAATATAAAATATTAAAGTGTATAATCACTTTCCCTTTAAGGATTAAATTGTAGAAAAAAAAAGTATTCTGTGTTTTTTTCAGTTAATAATATAACATTATAACATTAATATTTTCCCATGTCTTTAAATATACCTCAAAGCCATGTTATAGTTGTGTGTTTTTTTCAATTGGAGGAATAACATTTTATCATATGATTGTTCCACAATTTACATAGCCAGCATCCAAATGTTAGATTATTTAGTTATTTACAGTTTTCTCCCCATTATAAGTAACAGGGAAATGCAGTGCATACATTTTAGATAAATCTTGGTGTGTATCCATGATCAATTCCTCAGTATAAATTCTTGATTTTTTGTTCATTTACTAGGGAAAAGATTCAGACATATTTGTTGCCTATATTTATATTCTTGTTTTAAAAGTAATGTGTGTTTGTTACATTTAAAAGGAAGCAAAAGAAAAAATGAAAAATGTCACCCATAATCTTGATTCCCAGAAATAAACTTCCACTGATATCTAAACTTCCACTCTTTTCTAGGCTGCCACATAAAAATGTGGGGTTTCTTAGGGTGTTCTGCAATGCATACAATTTTGAAAGTGTCTTTTAAACATTACAATAGATTGTGAAATTCTTTCTATATCTTTTCATAGTCTAACATCATTCAATTAAGTATATTCCAATGAGTGAACCTCCATGATTTATGTATCCAGTTTCCATTTTGAGTCATTTCTTTGGTTTCAGTTTTAAATTCTATCTTGGCCAGGAACATCCTTTTAACTTTGTAAATGTTCACGACTATTTCTGTAAGAAAATTGCAATAAATGGAAATGCATGCAAAGCTTTTTTTTTTTCTACAATGAATAGAGTTTATTTCTGTTTCTTATTCTTTAAATATTAGACTGGTGCAAAAGTAATTGCAGTTTAAAAGGTTAAAAATAATTGCAAAAACCACGATTACTTTTGTACCAACCTAATATATGTTTATTGTAGAAAACTCAAATAATGAGAGAGAATATAAAGAAAAGGATAAACAAACATTGTCACAGCATCCTGAGATAATTAACATTTATATTTTCATGACCATTCTTCCATGCATCACTTTCTGAATATATGCACACACAAAAAATTTCATATAAATTGATCATATAATGTGTGATTTTAATGCAATTCCCCCCTTTTGTGTTTGCTTACTTCCTACCTTCCAATTATTCAGAGAGTAAATTACACTAAAAGTCTATTATCTGGTCCAAAATTCTGGAATCCAGATTCCAGCTCTACCCTAACCTATGTGGTCTTAAGCAAATTACTTAGTCTCTGTGCACCTTAGTTTCCTGATATGTAAAACAAGAGTGATAATAGCACCTCCACAACAAGATATTAAACATTAAACTGTATCAATCCATTTAAATATTTCAAGACAGTAGGAGGCTCAAATTTTTTAAACTTTGTTAAATAGATGAGTATGTTTATTTTATAAATATTGTATAATATTGTATACACTTTTCTGAACCTTGTTTTATTATACGCCACAAAACTTTATGGAAATCCTTCTGAGTCAGTTTGCGTAAATCTAATTCATCCATTTTAAAGTTTACATGGTAGTCCATAGCTTGAACGTACTATAATTTATTCCACCATTCTCCTATGATGCGGAAGCACTTTCTTTCCACTTTATTGCCATACAAACTATGCTGCAATAGACATCCTAGCCCATATATCCTTATAAGCAGTGCTTTTATTTGTATGGGAAAGATTCCAGGAGTGTGAGTTCTGCCTTGAGGAGTATTTGTTTTTAATAGATATTGCCAAATTGCTTTCCTGAAAGGCTATAACAATTTGTATTTCCATCAGCAAATGTTATCGTTATTCTTTCTAATTTTTGCCAGTTCAATGGGTATAAAGTATTATCTCATTGTTTTTAAAAGGTCAGTATTATTATCTCAATTTTCCAAGTAACTGGGGATCAGAAAGTTTGAGCAACTCGTCCAATTATCCAAAGGTAGAACCAGAATTTGGAAACCAAGTTTGCCTGACCCCAAAGCCCATGCCTTTTCCACACCCCCAACCCACATACTGCATCCCACATCATGCTTTCAGAGCAAGTGACATCTCTGGCCTGAGGGGAAGTAAGGTGCAGGTAGGTGCAGAACAGTCACAGGGCATCATGGGAAAGCAGAGACACAAGCTAGGTAAGCAGGGCAGTTAGACTGAGGCAACAGAGTGTCAAAGCCAACTTACTTGGTCCACATCACAACTTTGATCCTAACTTAGTCCTACAATAAAATGAGTACACAGAAATCTCCAATTGCGTACACCATTAGACATAAAGCCCAACCCTCTGAATGTTCTTCATGATCTTTGTGTATAGCCTGGTTCCAGCCTCCTTAAAACCCCCATATACCCTGCATGGATAGCCAACTCACTTATTTGTCATTTCCCAAACACCACTGGCCTGCAACATTCTGTCACATCTATGTGTACTTTATTCAGGATTCAAAGATTCATTCCAATATTTTACCGTTACATCTACCCTTTACTCCATCATTCCTTTCCTCCCTCCCTCCCTCCCTCTTTCCTTCTCTCCTGTCTTTCCTTCCCTTCCTTCCATCTCAAAGGTTCTGAGCAAACATATTTTTTCATTAAAGTTTATTGGGGTGACAATTGTTAGTAATGTTATATAGGTTTCAAGTGTACAATTCTGTATTACATCATCTATATATCAGGTTGTGTGTTCACCACCCAGAGTCAGTTCTCCTTCCATCACCATCCCTTTTACCTTCATCTACCACTTCTTGGCCCCCTTACACTCTGGTAACCACTAAACTACTGTTTGTGTCTATGAGTTTTTCTTTCTTCATTTGTTTGTCTTGTCCTTTTGTTGTTTTCACATATCAGTGAAAGCATATGGTTCTCGACTTTTTCTACCTGATTTATTTCACTTAGCATAATAATCTTAACACCCATCCATGTTGTCACACATGGCTGGGTGTCACACTATCTTATCTTTTCTTATGGCAGAATAGTATTCCATTGTGTATATATACCACATCTTCTTTATCCAATCATCTATAGAAGGACCCTTTGGTTGTTTCCATGTCTTAGTCACTGTAAATAAAGCTGCAGTGAACATTGGAGCATGTATATCTTTACAGATAAATGTTTTCCAAAATATATAAGGAACTCATATAACTCAATAACAACAACAACAACAACAACAACAAAAAAAAAACACAATTCAATTAAAAAATTGGCAGAAGACCTGAATAGACATTTCTCCAAAAAGAACACACAGATTGCCAAAAGACATATGAAAAAATGCTCAACGTCACTAATCATCAGAGAAATGCAAATAAAAA
The DNA here is from genome assembly GCF_036562045.2 of Rhinolophus sinicus. Lineage (NCBI taxonomy): Eukaryota > Metazoa > Chordata > Mammalia > Chiroptera > Rhinolophidae > Rhinolophus > Rhinolophus sinicus. Next base: position 52,929,819 of record NC_133762.1, read on the forward strand.
CCACAATAGATATCACCTCACACCAGTTAGAATTGTTATCATCAACAAGCCAAATAATAACAAGTTTTGGAGAGGCTGTGGAGAGAAAAGAACCCTCAGGCACTGTTGATGGGAATGCACATTGGTACAGCTGCTGTGGAAGGCAACATGGAGGTTCCTCAAAAAATTAAGAATAGAATTACCATATGACCCAGGAATCCTTCTCCTGGCTATCTACCCAAAAAATCCAATAACATTTATGAGCAAACATTTTAATGACAGGAATTGTACTAGATAATGCAGGCTGGGACTTCATGCATAGTTTCACCTTTCTTGATTTTTCCCCTCCTCATTACAGTTCATCCCATGCAACAGTGAACAGTCACTTCTACTGTTTCTTGCAAATGTTTTGTAAAACTTCAAAAACTATAACATGCCTCGTATAAATAGTAGTTATATACATGACATATACACATCACTAGAGTGTAAATATCTTAAGATTAGGTACCAAGTCTCATTCATTTTTATGTTCTGTGCAAAGCCAAACACAGTGACTTGTCCAAGGTAAGTACCCAATATTTTTAAAGATTTTAATTAAAATATAGCTAACACACAGTGTTATATTAGTTTCAGGTATACACCATAGTTGTTCAACATTTATATACCTAAAGAAGTGATCACCATGAAAGTCCAGCAACAGTCTGACACAGTACTGTGCTATCGCAATATTATTGACTATATTCCCTATGCTGTACATTACATCCGCAAGACTTACTGGTTTTATAATTGGAAATTTAAACCTCTTATTTCCCTTCAGATTTCGCTCCCCCCTTTTAAAATTTTTCAATTACAGTTGACATTCAATATTGTTTTATATTAGTTTCAAGTGTACACATAGTGGTTAGACATTTACATAATTTACAAAGTGATCCCCTGACTAATCTACTACCAACTTGACACTATACATAGTTACCGTATTATTGACTATATGCCCTGTGCTTTTCTTTATATCCCCATGACAATTTCATAACTATCAATTTTTACTTCTTAATCATTTCACCTTTCTCACCCACCTTCCCAACCACTGTTCCATCTAGCAACCATGTTTGTTCTCTGTATCTAAGAGTCTATTGCTGTTTTGTTTGTTAATTTATTCTGTTCTTTAGATTCCACATATAAGTGAGACCATATGGTATTTGTCTTTCTCAATCTCTTATTTCACTTAGCATAATACCTTCCAGGTTCATCCATGTTGCTGCAAATGCTAAGATTTCATTCATTTATATGACCAAGTAATATTCTATTGTATATATGTACCACTTCTTTATCTACACTTAGGTAGCTTCCATATCTTGGCTATTGTAAATAATGCTGCAATGAACATAGGGATTCATATATCTTTTTGAATTAGTGTTTTGAATTTCTTTGGACAAATACTCAGAAGTGGAATTGATGGGTTATAAGGTAGTTCTATTTTTATTTTATTGAGGAACCTCCATACTGTTTTTTATAGGGCTGCACCAATTTGCAATCCCACCAGCAGCGCACAAGGGTTCCCTTTTCTCCACATCCTCTCCAACGCTCGTTTGTTGATTTATTGATGATAGCCATTCTGACAGGAATAAGGTGATATCTCATTGTGGTTTTTATTTGCATATCTCTGGTGATTAATCAGTGATGTTGAGCATATTTTCATATGTTTATTGGTCATCTGTATGTCCTCTTTGGAGAAATATCTATTCAGGTCCTCTGTCCATTATTGATTGGATAGTTAGTTTTTATGGTGTTAAGTTGTGTGAGTTTTTTATAAATTTTGGATATTAACCCCTTATTGGATAAATCATTGGTGAATATCTTTTCCCACTCAGTAAGCTGTCTTTATGTTTTGTTGGTGATTTCCTTTGCTGTGCAAAAACTTTTTACTTTGATGTAGTCCCGTTTGTTTATTTTCACTTTTGTTTCCCTTGCCCAAGGTGACATATCAGAAAAAAAATTGTTACTAAGTACAATGTCAGAGAGTATACTGCCTATGTTTCTTCTAAGAGTTTTGTGGTTTGGAGGTCATATCTTTGACTCTTTAATTTATTTTGAGTATATTCTTGTGTATAGTGCAAGAAGATGGTCTAGTCAATTTTTGTTTTTTATTTTTGCATGTATCTGTCCAGTTTGGTGTCAGTTGTCACTTCTCTTCTTTCATTTCTGATTTTACTTATTTGGTTCCTCTAGTTTTTCCTTCATGAGTCTGGGTAAAGGTTTATCAATTTTGTTTATCTTTTCAAAGAACTGGCTCTTGGTTTCATTGAGCTTTTGTATTGTTGTAAGCTTCTATTTCATTTGTTCTCTTCCTTGTACTCACTTTGGGCTTTGTTTGATGGTTTGTTTGTTTTCGTTTGTTTTTCTAGTTACTTTCGGTGTAGGGTTAGATTTTTTATTTGAGATTTTCCTTGTTTCTTGAAGTAAGCCTGTGAATTGCTATGAATTTCCCTCTTGGGACTGCTTTTGTTATGTCCCATAGATTTTGGGTCATTTTGCTTTTTATTTTCATTTGTCTCAAGGTATCTTTTGATTTCTTCCTTGATCTTATTGTTAACCTATTCACAGTCCAGTAGCATGTTATTAAGCCTGTATGTGTTTGTGTGTTTTTCAGTTTTTTTTGTGTGTTTTTTTTCTTGTAATTCATTTTCATACCATTATGGCTGGAGAAGATGATTGGTATGATTTCAGTCTTTTTTAATTTATTGAGACTTGTTTTTTGGCCTAACATGCTATATCTTGAAAAATGTTCCATGTGCACTTGAAAAGAATGTATAGTTTGCTGCTTTGGGATGAAATGTTCTAAAAATATCTATTAAATCCATCTAATCTAATGTGCCATTTAAGGCCACTGTTTTCTTGCTGTTTTTTCTGTCTGGAAGATCTGTCCCTTGATGTCAATAGGGTGTTAAAGTCCCCTGCTATAATTATATTAGTATCATTCTGTCACTGTATGTTAGCTAATATTTGCCTTATGTATTTATGTGTTATTATGCTGGGTATATAAATTTATGGACAAGGGTTATACAAGGGTCTACAAGGTTTATATCTTCTTTTTCCATTGATCCTTTTATCATTATGAAACATCCTTCTTTGTCTCTTGTTATATCTTTTATTTTAAAGTTTATTTTATCTGGTATACATATTGCTATTTCATATTTTTTGTTTGTTTGTTTCTGTTTTTATGAAATATATTTTTTCCATCCCTTTACTTTCAGTTTATGTGTGTCTTTCGATCTGAAGTGGGTCTCTTATAGACAGCATATGCATGGGTCTTCTTTTCTTATCCATTCAGCCACCCTATTTCTTTTGATTGGAGCATTTAATCCATTTATATTTAAAGTGATTATTGACATGTACATAGTTATTGCCATTTTATTATTCATACTTTTTTACTTTTTTCCCTTTTCTTCTTCTTGAAGTCTTTAATATTTCTTGTAATACTGATTTGGTGTTAGTGAATTTCTTTAGCTCTTTCTTGTCTGTAAAGCTCTTTATCTCTCCTCCATTTTAAATGATAGCTTTGCTGAGAAGCTATCCTTGCTTTACATCATTTTGAGTATTTTGTGCCAATCCCTTCTGGCCTGCAAAGTTTCTGTTGAGAAATCAACTGACAGTCTTATAGGAGCTCCCTTGTAGATAACTAACTGCTTTTCTCTTGCTGCTTTTAAGATTCTCTCTTTGTCTTTAACCTCTGGCATTTTCATTATGATGTGTCTTGTTGTGAGCCTCTTTGGGTTCATCTTTGTGGGACTCTCTGGCTTCCTGAGCTTGTATGTCTATTTCCTTCATCAGGTTAGGAAACTTTTCAGTCATTATTTGCTCAAATAGATTCTTAATTTGTTGTTCCATCTCTTCTCTTTCTGGTACCCCTATGATGCAAATGTTATCATGCTTGATGTTTTCCCAGAGGTCTCTTAAACTATCCTCACTTATTTTTTTTATTTTTAGCTGTTCCAATTCAGTGTTTTCTGCTACCTTGCCTTCTAAATCACTGATTCTGCCTTATGTAATCTGCTGTTCATTCTTTTTAGTGTATTCTTCATTTACTTTATTGCAATCTTCATTTCTCATTTTTTAAAATTGTTTCTGTGTCCTTTTCTATACTTATTATCTCTTTGTTGAAGTTCTCACTAAATTCCTTAAGCATCCTTATGACCAGTGTTTTCAACTCTGTGTCTGGTAGGTTGCTTGCCTCCATTTTATTTAGTTCTTTTTCTGGAGTTTTCTCTTGTTCTTTCATTTGGGACATGTTCTTTTGTTTAATTTTGGCTGTCTCTCTGTGTTTGTTTCTATGTATTTGGTAAATCTGTTGTGTCTCACAGTCTTTGGAGAGTGACCTATGTAATAGGTGTCTTGTGAGGCCCAGTGAGGTGGCCTCCCTGGTCATCTGAGCCAGATGCTTCAGGAGTGTCCTTTGTGTGAGTTGTGTCTTTCTGTTTTAGTTTTTTGTTTGTTTGTTTGTTTGTTTGTTTTTGGATTGCTGTTGACACATTAGTTAGTAGGATTGCCCCTCATGCTTACTGGCTGTTAGGAATGGCCATGACCACAGCATATGAGTTGCTGTGTGGGGGCTCACCCCACAGAGAAGGATTTGCCACAGTGGGCTCTGGTCCCTGCTGAGACCACCCTTCAGGTGTGCTGCTTCCAGGGTTAATTAGGTGATGTTCTGTTGTGGTTTGAAGCTGGCCACCAGGTATCCTGGTTCTGTGGCCTCTTGGGAGGGTCTCTCATGCAGGCAAGGTTAGCCATTGCCTGTGACTGGTCCAGGGATACCTGGTAGGAGCTATAAAATGATACACAGTTGGATACTGCCTGTGTTGAATGTGGAGGTGCATGAGAGAGACAACACTGAGAACCAAGGCTAGCCATCAAAAGTACCAGGCCTGGGTCAGCTCAGCAAAATGCCCAGGATATCCTGAGGCTTGCCACTACCTGCCAGCTGTCCATGAGGCTCAGAGACTGAAAGAGCCTCAGGTGGTATGGGAGTTGGATGGGGCAGCTTTTCAGGGAGTCATCAGCATGGGGTAAGTGGTATTCAACCTGTTAATGCAGAATATTTGACACCATTTCTGAACCTGGCTCTACTCTGCAAAAGGCTCAGAGAATACCAAGGCCAGTCATCACCCACTTGAGATCCATATACCCCTAAGATTTATCCAAGAAAGACTGTAGTATGGGTCAACACCAGCTGCCTGCCAGCCGCAAAAAAAACCTCTGGCAGTGTGCAAGTTGGGTGGGGCAGAAACCCAGGGAGTCACCAGAATGGAGTCAGCTGAACTCACCAAGCCAATGAAAATTCAGATTTGGCTGTGGCGAGGGGTTGGGGGTGTGGCTGGGGGAGGGCTCAGCACAGGAAGGATGGAGTTTGCCCACTGGCTACATGGGAGGAGAGCTCAATACAGGAACTATGGGGCTTTCCCTCCAGCCCTTGCCCTACAGTCACATAACTCAGTCTCTCTATATATGCCTCTGGCACCTCCTGAGCCACAGTCCCTCTGCAAGATCCCAGGGTGAGTGACTGGGAGTGAAAGAGTCTGTGCAATGGCCCTTTAAGAGGATGCTTGGGTTTCCAGCCACATTCTTTCTCATCCGTATGGACAGAATCCCCACTGATTTTCACAGCCAGATGCTGTGGGGGTTCCTCTTCCTGGCACTGGTGCTTTGGGCTCGAGAGCCCAATGTGGGGCTGGGACCTCTCACTATTTAGGGGGACCTCTGGTAAGGAGATATTCCCCCCAATGCTCAGCCACCACATGTGGGTGTGGGGCCAACCCATATTGCATCCCCATTTCACATCTCTATTTCTCCTACCGGACTGAATGTGGCTTCTTCTTCATATTCTTAGTGAAAGGACTTCTGTTCAGCTAGTCTTTGGAAGTTTCTCCAGGTTGATTGTTCTATAACTCAGTTGTAATTTTAATGTTGATATGGGTGGAGGCAAGCACAATGTTTACCTATTCCACCATCTTGAGCAGAGCCAGTATGTCCTCAATATTAAATATAAAACTTATCATAGAAAATGGACCGCTATTTTGTTTTCTGTGCTCATTTTGTCTTCATTTTATTTTGCCCATTAATTTGGTAAGAAAGAAGAAAACTAGCAGTACTCAAATGAAACAAAACTCCTTTTTTGGCTACTTATGATTCTCCTAATATCAAGGCTCCTAATATCAGACATTCCCTTTCAAAATTCTCTCTTTTTTTATTAAAGTTTGTTGGGGTGACAATTGTTAGTAAAGCTACATAGATTTCAGGTGTACAATGTCAGGTAATACATAATCTGTATATCACATTATGTGTTCACCACCCAGAGTCAGTTCTCTTTCCATCACCATATATTTGATCCCCTTTATCGTCATTTACAATCCCCCTTTCCCCTTATCCTCTAGTAACCACTAAACTATTGTCTGTGTTTATGAGGTTTTGTTTCTTCATTTGTTTGTCTTTTATACCACATATCAGTGAAATAATATGGTTCTCTACTTTTTCTGTCTGACTTATTTCACTTAGCATAATAATGTCACGATCCATCCATGTTGTCACAAATGGTAGTATTTCATCTTTTCTTATGGCAGAATAGTATTTCATTGTGTATATATACCACAACTTCTTTATCCAATCATCTATCAAAGAACACTTTGGTTGTTTCAATGTTTTGGCCAGTGTAAATAAAGCTGTAATGAACATTGGAGCACATATATCTTTATGGATAAATGTTTTCAGAGTTTTGGGTAGATTCCAAAGAGAGAGATTGCTGGGTCATATGTAATTCTATTCTTAATTTTCTGAGGAAACCCCACACCAAAATTCTCCTTTTTCAGAAGTGCATTTTCCCCAAAATGTCATGCTGCAAATATGCAAAGACAAAGTCAAGCAGGTTACTTCCTCATTTGTTCACTTTTAGACTTGTATATTCTTACCCTATAACAGAACAAAATAAACTTCTAAATGGTAAATGAGTATAGATTATTTGCTATTGCTGATGCTAGTTATTTATGATTAATTTATAATGAGGATTTTCTGATAATGTTTTCAGATGTTTTGATTATATATATTTAAAATAGGATTATGTAGGTAAAAATAGATAAAAATTATTTATCTAACTTTTAGTATTAAAATAATATTTTTCTGCTAGTTAGTAGCATTTACAATATTCTTACATGGCAATTTAAAGTCAAGTAGAGGCACCTTCCAATTACACTTTCACATCATATATGTTTTTCCTAACAAAGGAAATGTGGCTGTAAATATATATATATATATATATATATATATATATATATATATATATATATATATATATTATTAAATTTATTGGGGTGACAATTGTTAGTAAAATTACATAGATTTCAGGTGTACAATTCTGTATTACATCATCTATAAATCCCATTGTGTGTTCATCACCCAGAGTCAGTTCTCCTTCCATCACCATATATTCAATCCCCCTTACCCTCATCTCCCACCCCCCACCCCCCTTACCTTCTATATTTTTAACAATAAGTTCAGTTATTTAATGTATTGAGACATATTTCTAAAGATTTAGTGAGTGAGGCTTGGAAACAAAATCATCCCAGACTAGGATATAGGGACTATTTCAGTGGGTTTCAACTCCTTTGCCTAACACACGATATTGGACCTAAATTTAGATATAAATAGGTCTAAAACAATCTGAGCATCTCTGTGGTCTATTTTCAGATTCATTGGCCTAGTTTTTTAGTTCATTGGGGCAAGTCACACAGCCTGTAAGAGCCCTAATTTATTTTGGATTCACATCACTGCTGTGTAACTTTAGATAACATTCTTAGGTTGTGCCTCAGTTTGCTCCTCTGTAAAATGGTGATATAATAGTATTACATAACGATGTTGTGAAAATTAAAAGATAAAATATATTTAAATTGCTTAGAGTAGCTTCTCAAACATAGTAATCTTTCAACAGCTGTTGGCAACATTGTATTTATTTTATAATTACTGCTATTATTAAATTTATATACTGGTTTTAAAATTCTAAATGCTCCTCATGTCCTCTGTTCATTTTTTAAATTGGGTTGTTTGTTTTTTTGGTGTTGAGTTGTATGAGTTTTTCATAGATATTTTATATTAACCCCTTATGAGATGTGTCATTGGCAAATATCTTCTCCCATTCAGTAAGGTGTCTTTTTGTTTCATTGATGGTTTCCTTTGCTGTGAAAAAACTTTTTAGTTTGACTTAGTCTCATATGTTTATGTTTTCTTTTGTTTCCCTTGTCTGAAGGGATATATCAGTAAAAATATTACTATGGGTAGTGTCTGTGAGTTTACTTCCTATATTTTCTTCTCAGAGTGTTATGGTTTCAGGTATTACATTTAAGTCTTTTATCCATTTTGAGTTTATTCTTGTATATGGCATAAGAAGGTGGTCCACTTTCATTTTTTTCCATGTTGTCTGTCCAGCTTTCCCAGCACAATTTATTGAAAAAACTGTTTTTACCCCAATGTAAATTATTGCTTCCTTTGTCATAGATTAAATGACTATATTGGCATAGATTTAGTTCTGGGGTCTCTATTATGTTCGTTCCATTGATCTATGTGTCTGTTTTCATGCCAGTACCATGCTGTTTTGATTACTAGGGGGATCACTTCATAGTGTATAGACGCCTGACCACTGCACTGTACATCTGAAGCTCAAGTAGAATAATATTGAATGTTAACTATAAATATAAATATTAGTATAAATATAAATACATATATATGGTCATGGCATGTAAAGCACAGCATAGCAAATATAGTTGATGGTATTATAACAGCTATATACAATGTCAGAGGGTAATAGACTTGGGGGTAGGGGTTATCACTTTGTGAGGAGTGTAAATGTCTAATCATTATGTTGTTTTGTACACCTGAAACTAATATAATTAAAAATAATAAAAAAATAAAAGTTAAAAAATAAATAAAATTCTAAATACTCCAAGTAGTATTCCCATATCTTATTGAATCATCACCAAATCACTAAAACTGTTGACCGAAATTGAGTATGGGGAAGCTCTATCACAGGTTATGTTCAAAATAGTTAGCAACAGATGTGGTCCAGTACCTGATCATCAAAGTGAACATATTCTAGTACACCGTAGTGACATGTACCACTTAAATATTGAAAACCATCTGTTGTAAATCATATCGGCAAGTAGAAACACCTCAGAACTCTCTATCTAGCCACCATATACCAAAGGGTATTTGATACATGCGTAGCCTGTCTTGAATACCAAACATAGACTTTCCTTGTGTTCTATTGAACCTTCTACCTACTTTGTGTTTTGTTCTCATATAGATAAGACCTAGAATGGAAGATCTGTATATCCATATTTTAGGATGCTTTTGTTCGCATGGCCTAATAAGAATCCTATATCTTCAAAATGAACACACTTTTGAGAGTCACGAGGGCATAATTTATAATTATACCAGGACAGTTGATCATACTGAGACTAGGGAAACCAAGATGTGTACTCACCATATTGTGCAAATCTTCTGTGTGCAAATTAAAGTTATATCACTCACTCATATTAAAAATGTTAGTTAAATTTTGTTTCCTGAGACATACTATTCTCAGAGTACCATTGTTTACTGCATTTCTCACTTTCTTGTTAATTAGTACTTAAAAATATTTGTCGTTATTCTTTAATATAGTCTCACAAAAGGTGTATTCCTAGTTAATCTGGATATACCCAGAATGTCTGCCAACTAAATGCAGTCAATTTTTCTATGAAATACCTTTTAGACTAGCTCAGTGATTCCCAAATTTTAATGTGCATTGGAATCAAATATACATTGATATTTTAATTGAAAACAATACTTTATTTTAAAGGTGTTTTAAAGGATTTGCAGTTAATTTTGAAGACATGTGTTTGTCCTACTATATAACATATGAGTTCACTAAAAAATAATGATAATCACAGTGGCTCCTGTGGAATAGCACGCAATCATATTTTGACTGTGTAAAGACACTGGAGAAAGACAGTGTAAAAGAGTTGACTTCCAATTCATAAGCAACATGGTTGGACTCTTGTTCAGATATTTCTATTTTTAAATTTTATAGCATCCCTCAGAATGTTAATAAATGTTTGCTGATAAAAAGAGTTAAGCAGTCAAAAGTTTTTAGAAACTACAAGGTTGGACATAGTTGAGTAGTTTTTTACAGTGCAGGACTTCTCAGAACCTTCCACATGCTAACTTGCATTGAGAAGCTCAGGGGAGGTAGATGCATAAGGCATTTCCCACATTAACTGACCAAATCTTATTTTTAAATTTTTTGTTTGTTACATTTTTAGTATGAAACATTTTTAAAATCTAACAACGTGCAGTTTGAGAAATAATCCCACATCCTATTCAAAAGAATTAAAGAACAGAGTTTAAAATTTTGATTTCAATAAATCATACTCACTGTTATAATACAAAATGAGCAACAGTAAAATTACTTTAAGAAATAGAGTCAGAGTTTCTTAAATTCACAGTGGTGCAATGTATTTAAGGAAACATTCTTCAGAATGTTTCAGGAAGGGATGTAGACTATCAGAATTTTTGACAATAGATTTTCATGAGTAGGGATGTGTTGTCCTGCCTCATTCCTAATGATGTTTTTTGTCACTTTTCTACCTACCACTGTTCACAATGAGTTATATTAATATTTCTTGAGACAGAGAGACAGAGACTGTCTCAGAATTGCTACATCCCTTAACAAAAAAGGAATAATTTGCTAGCTAGGGGCAAAAACTGGAACATTTTTTAATCAAGTACAAAGACAAGATTGCTTAACAAACATTGATGGCATTGAATGGAAAGTTTGTCTTTTCATTACATTTAAAAATTAGCCCTGATACTTTGTACCTGATGAGTCAAATTAAAGTAGAAAAGCAAACAGGTTATTTTCCTCAGACAGAAGGGAATATAACACTCACATACACATGTATGCATACACAAGAGCATCACACACACACACACACACACACACACACACACACACACATATCCTGTTCTGAGATTCAACACAGATCTATACAAGAGAACATTTCTACATTTGAACTATGATTTATGATGTTTCTCTGATGCGAGGAGGCTCATAATATCTAAAATTTTCAAAAGCTCTGTTTCAAATGCCATTAAAGTGCTTCAGCTTACCTAAACCATCCATCAATATTGTCTATGCCAACCACATTTTGAAGTAGAATCAATTACTAACTGCTCACTCAATAACTCTATTCTAACCATGTAATGAGACAGACATTTCTGTAAACCTCTTCCTCTGAGCAGACAATTAAGGCCTTGAGACCATTCCAAGCACCAGGCACTGGGTTTCTCTGAATCCTTCTTTTTCAGTTTCAGGAAAATAAACAACCACCTTTTCTCATCCTGCAGATGAGAGCTTCCTACTTTCTGGAGCTCCTGCTAACCAGAGCCCTGGTGTAGATTAGTCTGGAGAACTTGGATCTATAGCTACTTATTTATTACCTATTGCTGATGTTTACCACAACCAGCAGGAGGAGCTCAAGTAAGCACTTCCACACATTAGTCTTCCTCTACTTGACAACACTCTTTGTCCATAGTCAAAGCCCTTTCCCAGTTCTTCCCCAGAGCTTCCCTCAAGGTTGAGCTAAGAGAGCAGATTCTGCTTCTACTTTATTTCTTGGAACAATGTCCCCTGAATTTACAAGCATCAATTCTTCTTTCCACTATTGCCTTTCCCCTCCTCTTATGTAATGACTCTCTTTTCTGACCCATACTTCCTACTCAACAATCTCCCTTTTTCATCAAATATAAAGAAATCAGGAATTTTCTTGTGGTCCATATGGTGACCACATACCCTGGATTTTTAAGTACAGTTCTGACTGCAAAGATTCCATGTTCTTATCACATCACATAATAGGGTTTCTGGAAGGAAAATAATAAAATAAATAAGTAACTTTCTCCTGAGCGTAGACTATAACCCCATGGAAAACAAGATTTGCCTTTTGTCACCACAAGTATTTTGCTAGTTTTTCAGGAAGAGAAAAAAATGGAGATGGCATTTTAAAAAATAATCATTATGTTCCTCTCCCTCACCCTCAAAATATCTTTTCTGTCATGTCATGTCATCTTTGCTAATTTCTATCTTTATTTTGCAAATCCTTTCAGCAGTAATAAAGAATGTGTACTAATAGCTTTGTTTACAGATCCTAATTAGTTGAATTGAATAATAGTGACAATTTTAAAAAAATGTTTAATAGTGCCCAAATATCATCTCACTTAATTTTTTCAATGATTCTTTGAGATGGAATATATATTAGGCAATGCTTGCTGCTATAACAAAAACATCAAACTTACATAAGAGAAATTTATTTTCTCACATACATAAAATCCACAGTGAAAGGTCATGTTCCATGAAGTCACTCAGGGACCTAAGATGATGTAAACGTGTGAGTTTCAACCTGAGGTCCCCAAAGTTGTCTTGAGTCTTGACATCCAGTTGGCAAATAGGGAAAGGAGAGAAAGTGTTGCACAGAAGGTTTTTGTGGTCCAGCCTAAATGTGTTACACATCACTTCTCACTTTCCATGGGCCAGAACTCAGTCATATGGCCCCACCCGACTGTAAGAGAGGTTTTCCTCAGTCCTGTAAGTTCCTCCTTCCTGTGTGACTAAGATAAGGGAAATGGATTTGAACAGTTACTCAGTTTCTTCCAGAGATGGGTGCTGATATTATTTTCCCCCTAATTTTACAAATGAGGCAACCAAGACTCCATCTCAGTAACTTGCCCAGGGCTGAACAAGTATTGAAGGTTAAAGAATAGAATCTAGCTTACAACTTTTTGAAAAAAACATAAAACAAAAAATAAAAACTGCCCATTTCTGTAGGTTTTTTCCCTTTATGCCATGAGTGTGCTCTGAATTAAAAAAAACACTCACATTATTAAGTATTTATGGGATGTCAGCTAATCCTACAGGGAAAAAAATAAATGGTGAATACTTGGTTTTTTCACATTTCTGTTTTCAAGGACAATAGTATGTTTTAAGTTGTCTGCTGTCATTTAAAATTAATAATGCCTAAAACTAAAGGCTAATATGTTTAGATTTTTGCATGCTGTGTTTTATACCAGACTCACTCTATCTTTCTTTATTCCACTATCATATTTGAAGTAATTCCCTCCAAAATGACACCTGTCATGAACAGCAGGGTCTTCACATAAGCTAATAAATGTGAGTGTGTCACAGTGGAAGCTGAAACAGAACTCTTATTCATGAAATTACTTATTGGTTTTCCTACTAGCAGATATCTTATTTTATTTGGTATAGGATTTTACACACTCATGTGTTATACAGAAAGTTGGTTTTAATGAGTCCAAGGTCAAGTGTGTATATTTTAACCCTTTATGAATCAGCTAACCTCATATAGGTCAAAGTTAATGGCCATATTGAATATGATCTCATTTCAAAAGTCAAGTAAAAGATGGCAGCTCCTAAGGTCTATTGACATTGCCAGACTAAGCAAAATAAACAGATCACAGACCACTCCTTCTTGAATTTCTATAATACTTTCATGTTTCCTTAAAATAAAATGCAAAGAGCTGACTATAACCTATAAGGTGCACCATTGTGGGCTCTCCCCATCTCTCCACTTTTATCTTACAAGATCCCCTCTTCATCACTGTGCCTCAGTCCTGTGCCAGCCTTCTTTGGTCATGTTTTTAGGTAGGGGCCTCCTGCGCTAAACTTCTATCCCAGCCCCCTGTTCATTACTGCATAATACTTACTACTATCTATAACTATGTAAACCTCTTTTATTCTTTTGCATACTTACCTTTTATCCATCCCCCTCCATGGCAATTTACGTTTCATTGTGGGAAATGCAGTGTCTATATTTTCAATCATTTTATCCCTAGTGGTTAGTGCACAGCCTGGCCTACAGAAAATGCCAATTAAAATGTATCCTTGTTTATTATGGTTATCAACAGATATTTATTGGGTTTTAACTCTTTGTAAGACCTCCTGTGATGTGAAGAAGAAACTATAGTTCTTGTCCTTCAAGGAATTTATAATCTAGATGGAAAAATGAAATATGCAAGTGTGTGTTACGTAGCTATTATCAGCAACAACGATAATAATAGCAGCTGATATTTATCTAACCTGTATTATACACCAGATTCTATTCTAACTTTACATGTTTTCACTCATTCCACTCTCATCTATGATATAATTTCAGTATCACCCCACCCTACAAACTAGAACAGTAAAACACAGAGCAATAGGTAAGTGTTCTGAGGCCACAAATCTAGGATGCAAGACAGCTAACAAAGCAGAGAGAGCATGACAAGTACCAAGGAAGGATTACACTGAAACATATTAAAGGAGCTTGGGGTCAAGGAACTTCTCTGGCCTGAAATTATTTGTAAAATGTAGGATGAGAATATGAGATTTAAGTTGTGATCTGTAAGGTGCACAAATGTAATATAATAGAAAGAAGCAATTTTCTGGGGGGTGGGAGAGAAGAACATCCATGAAAGGTTGGAAGTAGGATATCAAAAAACCTAATTTTGGTACAATGAATAAATCCACTTGGCTTAAATGATGGATCTGTCCTTCCATTCATTAATTAGTCACTAAGCTAGAGCCTTAATTAGGGAGAACTTTGAATGCCAGGCTAAGAAATTTGGGTCAAATCAACATAAAGCAAAAACTTTCAACCATTGAATATTGTTCGGGTGTAAGTAGTTTTTTTTCAGTGTGATAGTTGTTAATAAATTCATCATTCTCTCTTTCTTCTAAATCCATCTCAGAACATTCTCTCTGATTATACCTAATTAGACTCTTTTTCTTCCCAGTCATCCCTATTAGAATTTGTAGATGCTTCTCAATAAGCCAAATTAGAATTTCTAGATTCTGATGAACCATCCTTTGGCAAGCTGCAATTTCCCATCCTCATAACTCTGGCCTTCAAATAAACATGTCTTTAACTATTTGTATAAGTCAGGGTGATACTATGTTCTGTAGAACAGCACTGTCCAGCAGAAATAAATGTGAGCTACAAATACGAGCCATATATGTGATTAATTTTTCTAATAGCCACATTAAAGAAGAAAAAAAAAAGGAAGAGGAAAAATAGTTTTAATAATGTATTTTATTGAACAAATGTATTCAAAATATAATAATTCCAAAATGTAGTCAATATAAGAATTATTAATGAGATATTTTACATTTTTCTTTTTTTATACTAAGTCTGTGAAACCCAGTGTGTATTTTACACTTAAAGAACTTGTCATTCAGACTTGCAACATTGCAAGTGTTCACTGGCACATGTGGCTGGTGACTAATGTATTAGACAGTGTCTAGAATACCTTGAGAGGAATATGTTGTAGTGATGGTTTATTACTTTTACTCATAAAGTTTTATTCTTTAGGAGCTCTTGCCTGCAGGATGTAATGCAAGCATAGTGATATGACCTTGGCCTTTCTTGATACTTGGGCAGGACTTTTTCCTGGATATATGTCAGGCTGCAAGGATTTTCAGATTTTTAACAGTAAGATCCAGTATATCTAATGTTAACGAGGGGATGCTATGAAAGTGGCTCTCACATCTTCACATATTGATGTAGATTTCATAGATTCAGCTACTCATAGAGCGTTGAAGTCTTCCTCACCACGTATGAGATGCTGACCCCCCTGCAATGGAAAATACATGGGCAGTTTATATGAGGATACTTGTTTTGTAAATTTTACTTTAAATGAAAGTTGACTCAGATAGAGAAAATAAATGTACACGATGGACTTTGGTTAACAAATTCAATTTATTTTAGAGGTGGTTCTTAAAGAGTGGTCCTTGGAGCAGCAGGATCAGCATCACCTGGGAAATTGTTAGAAATGCAAATTCTCAGGCCTCACCCCAGACTTAAACAATCAGAAACTCTGAGGGAGGGCTCAGCTTTCTATTTGCTAAAAACCCCTCCAAGGGATCCCATTGCACCCTAATATTTAAGAACCACTTTAGTAAGGAAATAATAAGTTGAAGGCAAAGTATGGGAAGGTAGTGAATGTTGGTTATTTGAAAAAAGAAAAAATAATAATTTTCACTCTTCAAATAAGATTCACTGTAGGATCTATTGATATGGCCAGGCTTCATAGTATAGTTAAAATCCACTTCACAAGCAACAGTACGAATGAATTTCACCAAAATAATGTTGACAAAAGAAACCAGACATAGAAGAGCACATATTGTGTGTAATTCTATTTATATAAAGTCTGAAAACAGGAAAACTGACACATGCTGTTGGAAGTTAGAGGGGTGATGTTTGGGGTGAGGGTAGTGCCTGGAAGGGAGGATGAGCCTGGCTTCCGTGATGCTGGATAAGTTCTGTTTCTTGAGCTGGTGCTGCGCATACGGGAGCGCTCAGCTTGTGATAATTCATCAGGCTGTACACTTGTGAAACTTTAGAAATCCTACTTTAAATGAAAGTTGACTTAGATATAGAAAAGAAATGCACACAGGTGGGCTTTGGTTAACAAATTCAATGTATTTCAGCTTTCCTTTTCTTTATGTATGTTTATCTTTAATGAAAACTTAGTAATTCTAATTTTCATAAAAATTATGACTATAAATCTTTAGGAAAGTGTTTAGTAATCTAAATAACATACACTAATTCAGCAGCCTTCCCTCACTCTCAGTTGGCCTTTTTTTAAATTTTTATTAAATATATTGAGGTAACATTGGTTAGGAAAAATATATGTTTCAAGTATACAATTCTATAATCCATCATCTATGTATTTGATCCATTTACCCTCCTCTACCACCTCCCTCCTCCATTACCCTCTGGTAACCACTAAACTGTTGTCTATGTCAAGGAGTTTTTGTTTGTTTGTCTTGTTCATTTGTTGCTTTCAGTTTTATATCCCACATATGAATGAAGTCATACGGATCTTGAATTTTTCTGTCTGACTTATTTTGCTTAACATGATAATCTCAAGATCCATCCAAGTAGTCACAAATGGTAGTATTTCATCCTCTTTTCATGGTCAAGTACTATTCCATTGTATATATGTATCACATTTTCTTTACCTAATCATCTATTGAAGGATACTTCGGTTGTTTCTATATCTTGGCCACCATGAATAATGCTGCCATGAACATAAGAGAACATATACCTTCACAAATAAGTGTTTTCAAATTCTTCGGGTAGATACCCAGGAGAGGGATTGCTGGGCCTTATGGTAATTCTATTCTTAATTTTTTGAAAAAAACCCTACACTGTTTTTCGTAGTGTCTGTTCCTGTTTACATTCCCACCAGCAGTATATGAGGGTTCCTTTTGCTCCACAGTCTAATACTTGTTATTATTTGTCTTGTTGATAATAACCATTTTAACAGGTGTGAGGAGGTATCTCATTGTGGTTTTGATTTGCATTTCTCTCATAGCTAGTAAGTTGACCATTTTTTCATATATCTGTTGCCATTTGTATGTCTTCTTGGGAGAAGTGTCTTTTTAGGTCCTCTGCCCATTTTTTTAATCGGATTGTTTGTTGACCTTCTTAAACAACAAATAGGGATTTCCCCTTAAAGTGACTCCATTTAGTCCTTCTCAGGGTTAGAGGATGAATTGAAGCTGCCTTGATGTTCTGTGTTTTCTGTTTAATTAAGGTCCTCACCTTCCTCTTGGTCTCTGCTCGGTGTAATCCTTTTCTTGTTCGTAGCTGGCTTCAGACCCGTTTCTAGTAATTGATTATTAAGTAATTACCATAAAATGACCTCAAGCAGGATACCTCCATGGAGGTCTGCATTTTAAAATGTCCCAAAAGACAGAAGGAAGTTTCCAGTCCCAGAAGAATAAAATATGCTCCATTGCAAACGATGAGAGGACAGGGGAACTGATGGTCTTATCGGGTGTCCCTTTACATCTCTCAACAGATGGCCATCAGGCCATCAGCTTCATCTACTAGTGCAGTCACCCTGATCAGATGTGTTTTCCTCACCAGTGACACAGGGAGCAGTAGAAGCGTGTGTGCATAACAAAGGGGCCAGGGGTGTGATGCTGACTAAACAGGATGCAGTGCTCCAGATAGAAATACTACTATCCTAAAGTTTTTGCTGGTTCTATTTTCAATGGTGTTTTATCAGGTAAGGTCACAGAATAAGAGGTGACCACAAATGTGGTTTTGAGGATTACTCCAAATCTACATTGTAGACTCTTTGGGTCTTTAACAACATAGCTACTTCTCTTTATTTTCACCAATATTAGAAGAATATCAGAGATTGTTGGTTGTTATACTATTTGCAGTATCTTTTTTGAAACTTTAATTCTCTACTATAAACAGATTAATATTCTGCCAGTGTACCCTGATATTTCTCCAAGTATTTTTAAAATACTGAAATATTTACCTGGTGTTTGGCAAACAGTGACTTAACTTCCATCCTTGCAAGTCACTCCCTCCACCACCTTGACATGCCGGCACACCGTGGGGCTCCAGGTCCTTGCCCCATTGGTTTGGACATTCCACTCTGATTAGGCAACACAAATGCCAATTATGAAGTGTTTAGAATATTAACCCAGATCCCCTCTTCACTGCTTTATCCATTCTATCCAAACATTGACTACATGACGCAGTTTAAGGGCTGATTAAAACTGATTCAAGAGAACTGGGATGGGGAAATTGAACCTTACATTCAGAGATGAGTCCATTTCCAAATTGATTTTGAAACTTTGTTCTGATGTACAGCAGGAATACCAGCTTGAACAGCTAACATTCACAAGTTAAAAAAATCATGCAAACAGCCATGTGCACAAATGCATACGTCAGTGTTACGGGCAGAATGTTTGTTTTCCCCAAAACACAAACAAATTTCATATTTTGAGTCCAAGCCAATGTGAAAGTATTTGGAGATGGAGTCTTTGGAAAGTAATCAGGATTAGAGTAGGTCCTGATGGTGGGGACCTCATGATGAGATTAATGGCCTTCTTAATAAGAGGAAGAGAGAGAAATTTCTGTCTCTCCACACAAACACACTGAGGAAAGGTTGTGTGAGGGCACAACTAGAAGGCTTCCTTCTGCAAGCCAGGAAAAGTGCTCTCACCAGAAAGTGCATCAGACAGTACCTTGATCTTGAACTTCTAACCTCCAGAACTATGAGAAAATAAATTTCTGTTGTTTAAGTCACCCCAACTATGGCATTTTGTGGTGACAGCCTGAGCAGAATAGTATAGTCAATGATTGCATTAGGAATATCTATAATAATAATTTCTAGAACTTATAGTTAAACCTAGTCTAAAATAATAGTGGATTAAAATAAAATCTTTCTAGAAATAGAAAATAACACTTTTAATTTAGTCCTAGTATACTTCCCAAGGTTCCCATAAAATAACATTTTATAACATTTAGTTTTAATGCATTTTTCTCAGTTTATGAGGCAAAACATTGCCCTCATCATAGAAATGCCTCTATACACCCCATTTCCTGTGATACCAGATGTCACCTGATTTTTTTTTTTCCTCGTCAGGGTCATTTTTGAAAATGAAATATACTGAACTTGCTTTCTTCTGCATGACCAGGTTGTTACCCTCTTTAACTTTCTATAATTTTCTTGATCCAGTACCTTTCAATTTACCATGTTTCCCCAAATATAAGACCAGGTCTTATATTAATTCTTGCTCCAAAAGACGCATTAGAGCTTATGTTCAGGGGATGTCATCCTGAAAAATCATGCTAGGTCTTATTTTCCAGTTAGGTATTATTTTCGGGGAAACATGGTTTGTACAAGGTTCATGAGGGTTCTATATATATGAAATGACTGAAAAGGTGAGCATTTCAAAAAATGTATCTAAAAGAATGCCATACTTCTTAAAATAATGTTTGTAGACAAGAAAAATAATATTATAGAAATGTTTTAAATATACATATATATCCATATATATGTGTGTATATATATATATACACACACAATTAGGTCAGACAATTAGGTTCGCGAAGTCATCCTAGAAAAAGTGCGACGAACCTCATTGCTGAATATCACTATGGTCACCTTCTAAGTACTCCCCTTGGGAAGCTATGCACCTGTCACCAGTGCCTAGTCGACCGCTCAAAGCAATTTTGGAACTCGTTTTCTGGAATGGCTATCGCAGCTGTCGTCGTTTTACCCTCGATGTCCTGAATGTCATCAAAATGTCTTCCTTTCAAAATATTCATCAAAATATTTTCTTTATCTTCAAATATTTCCTATCTTCAGGTAAAGATAGAAGTCACTGGGGGCCAGATCAGGTGAGTAGGGAGGGTGTTCCAATACAGTTATTTGTTTACTGGCTAAAATTCCCTCACAGACAGTGCTGTGTGAGCTGGTGCATTGTCGTGATGCAAGAGCCATGAATTGTTGGCAAAAAGTTCAGGTTGTCTAACTTTTTCATGCAGCCTTTTTAGCACTTCCAAATAGTAAACTTGGTTAACTGTTTGTCCAGCTGGTACAAATTAATAATGAATAATCCCTTCGACATCAAAAAATGTTAGTAACATCGTTGCAACAAGTTTGTGAACTTAATTGTCAGACCTTATACACGTTAAAAGTAGACAATGAACTTGCAAGAACCACAAAGTAAGTGAGTCAAAGTCTTTTAAGTTATGCAAAAGTGACACACACATTGAGTTCACCTCGGTAGAAAAGTGAGAGAGTGAAGAAACCATTTCATTAGCCTCAAGAACTGGATCATTTATTTGGGAGGAAGCGACAGTTCAAACAATCCCTCTAGAAACTCAGAATTTCTCTAATAGTCATTCGTTCAAGAAGTATCCAAGATTTTCATTACTTTATTTTCCTCTTTTTATTCTTATAATGCTACTAAGTAACTGTTTATGCTTCTTTGTTCTACCCCATAGTGGCTTGTGTTTCTACCCTTCACTTTCGGTGAATGTCTGCCTTTAAACCACTCTACACTTTAAGTTTCTTTGTAAATGTTACCATCAAACACTCCAGGACAAAGAAGCTGATGAATTCCATTCATAATAACAGAATATTAGTTCTCTCCTGGTAGATGGAGTTGTCGTGATAGGCCAACTTAATGTCTCTGGCCACCTTAATGTCAGATGACTGCGCAAGACCCATCCCTCACTGATCATCTGTGGTCCAGCTCTCAAGATTATATGGTGCAAAACATGGGAACCTTTTTTCCAAAATCTTCCTTGTCAGGCAGCAGGCACTTTCCCCAACATTCCCTAAAGAAAAGCAGCATGACAAAGAGCTGTGAGTCAGGAGAGTAGGGTGAATATTCACATTTTTGCTATTAAATAGCAAGAGACAGGTTAGTGACTATCTAGGCTGTCTTAGTTTAGGTTTCCCAAAAGCAAATCCTGAGACAAGGATGTGAGTACAGTTGGTTTATTTGTGAGGTGATCCCTGGAAGCACAGGTGAGGGGTGGAGAAGTGGAGCAGGGAAGGGAG
Organism: Rhinolophus sinicus; assembly: GCF_036562045.2. Lineage (NCBI taxonomy): Eukaryota > Metazoa > Chordata > Mammalia > Chiroptera > Rhinolophidae > Rhinolophus > Rhinolophus sinicus. The sequence continues at coordinate 52,951,245 of NC_133762.1, forward strand.
GGCATGTTAATGAGATTATGGCTAAGGGTAACTGAGATGCTTTTCCTCTGAGAGATGTATAGAGTGCATTCTGAACTGTCTCCCTGAGGGGCAAGGACTCTGTGGTTTCATCTCCTAAATCCTTTGGGGGTCAGAAGTTGAGTAGCTGCTGGGTATTTCTGGCCTATCTGGAGCACTAATGCCTTCAGTCTGTATTAGCTCATCTCCTGAAAGCATCTGCTGTGATCTCAGGGATAGTCCATTGGGACATGGGTGGGGCACTGTCTGCAGTAAGGCTTAGCTGATGTGTGTTCTAGTCTAGCTACTCTAGCTCTGACGAGATCTATTCTCTCAGGATCTCAGAGATGGGAGCAGACTGAGAAGAAATCAGAGAACAAAAAGTGAAGTAAATCCAGCCTTGGGACACCCAATACAAAAACAACATAGGATGATTTAGAATGGCCAAAAATTTGAATTTCAATTTGAATGTATGATAAAAGAGGCAACAGTAAATTAGCTTGGGCAGATCTATATAATGAACTTCTCGGCAGCCATCAAAATTATAGGATTACATTCAATAACGTGGAAAAATTAAAGGAAAAAAAAAGAAAAGAAAAAAGTAAACACATCCATTTCATTTGGATGGATTTCTGGATCCTTTTGGATGTGAGGAGCAAATAGGTGCTAATAATGAGCAGTCATCCAAGTCTTTAAGATCAGGTAAAACAAGTGACTCCCCAAGTCTTTAAGCTCAGGTAAAATGAGTGACTCCCACAAATCGTCCAAATGCTTATCTTAGTGTCCTAACTTGTCTGTTTACATCACTTGGGGGGAAACGACTTACGTTTTGCTTCGACCGGGTGGTAATACTCCTATCTTGAAGACTGTAGGAAATCCCTGACTCTGAGCAGCATGAAGTCCTGGCTTGTCAGCCACATTCTCCAAGCATCTGTCTGAAAACCACCTGGGCCCAGAAGGTGAAATATTTATGAATCTGGAGACAAACACTCTCTACTTCCTCAATTTCTCCATGTAATAAAATAACTGAGAAATAGTGGCCAGATGCTAGGCTGTGACCCTGCCCAGAGTCAGGGTGAAAAATCCCTCATCATTTCTCCTTTGGGGAAGTTTCTCTCAGTAGTACAGTCACAAAAACTTTTCATTGTCAGTTGGAATTAAACCAAAGTGTAAATAAAACACTTGTATTTTCCCTGATTTATAGATAAATTTTTAATAGAACTCCAAGTCAGCTCATATTTATAATCATAACTACTTTTCATACCTTTGGCCTGGTCAGATTTTTTTCTTAAATGATATCAAGAAAGCCTGTGGTGCAAGGCTTAACAAATGAGAGGGAAGCTAGAATAGAAAGGAATCAGAAGGAAGGAGGTCAAGGATAGCAGGTCACAGACAAGGGAAACAAGAGCAGATTTGCCTTTGTTTACTTTGCCAAAGGGGAGAAATTAACTTGATGGAAAGGGTAATTAAGCATTTCTTTTTCCATCATGGTCCAGCCCAGCTTCATGTCCAGCTGTTCTGTTTTACATTGTGATGATTCTTCATGGAATCACAATGTTAACAACGGCCAGTGTGACACCAAAGTCACATGGCTTTACTTCCCCCACTATTAACCTTTATTTTATAAATAGGTAGCAAAAGTCTCAGAGTGAAACTGTCCAATTCAGGTAACTGAATAATGAGGAAAGCATGGAAATGTTTACAGAGAAGTGTTGTCCAGAACAAAGAGGTAATTTGAGCAGATCAGCAGATTCACATTGTAAGGTATTTTAGAGAGATTATCTAGCTCAACACCCTCAATTCCTAGGTGCAGAAACAGATCATATAAGGAGAATGGGCATTCTTACAGTAACGAAGCTTATAGTTGTAAATCTAGAATCCCAACCCAAGCCAGTGTCCATTCCATCATAATTGATTCTCTTATTTGCTTATATTTTCAAAACCAGCCTCAGATGAATATCACCTTCGATGTCAAGAATGAATTGGTTTATACAAGTTTACTGTGTGGAATTTGAAATGTGTTTTTTAACAAAAACAAAATTAGTGTTGCATGATGGTAGTTTTCCCAGCCATGTCTCAAAGACTGTTAGTGCCTGGATTCAATAAATCTGGGAGTGATTGGCTGCCTTCTAATGCGGGTTAATGAGAGTATAATGAAGACAAATGACTAGCCATAGCTCATCAGGTCTCCAGATGCTCAGGGCAATATCCTGTCTTATGGACCAGTTACTTTTCAGGTAAATATAGTTCAGCCTGCTATATCCAGCTGCACAGGACCAAGCACAGTTCAGATCATGACCACCTGAATGCTCTGGGAACACATTGCAGTATATACAGAGGGTGCCAAAAAAAATGTATATACGTTTTAAGAAAGGAAAAAAAAACTATTAAAATGTAATAACTCAATATATACTGATGACAAAAGATGAATACAGTCATGTTTGACTTCTGCAATTACAAGAGGTGCTCCAAGTGGTTACCATCAGCGTCCAGACACTTCTGATTATGACGAACTACTGCTTGAGCAACATTGACCAAAGTGTCCACTTGTATACATTTTTTTGGCACCCCTGGTATTTTTCCTATATATGGGAATAGTCACTAGAGAGGCTCAATGAGACCGTAATCAGCTGTGGAGATTCTACTTTACTGTGGATAAGCACACTTTTCAGATAAAGGAAAAATTACTTTATTCCAATTGCGCCATATAATAAGCCAGTGATTCAAATGAGCAGGCCAGGATAAATGTTTTGCTTGGTATAATCAAATCAAAGTTTACAAGAATCAAAGGAAATCTGCATGATTGTTTTTGTGCAACTTTTATGTCAAGCTAAGTTACTTGTGTGTGGATGTTTACACATTACAGAGCAAGAATATTTTATGTGTAGGTGTTTGTATATAACATTTATTTTGTTCAGACCCATTAAAACTTTTACATCAAAATGACCTCCTATAGCTATACTAAATAGTCGTCAGGGGCTACCTCTTAGTAGATGTACACTTCCTGGCTTGGAAATAGCTTCAATCATTTATAGTTTTTTACTTTATAAGCACCTCTAATTTTTATGTAATCTGTTTTTTTGCCAGTTGCACTGTCTTCCTCATTTTTTAAACACACACACACACACACACACACACACTTTTTTTGTTATTTCCTCATACCAAATCTACCTTAAGAATTTAAGATTTGCCATTATCCATGAATTAATATAGTGGGCATCAGGTTCTGTACTAATTCCTCAATAATAGTCCTAAAAATCTTTTGTAAGATGGCAGTGTCACTGATATTAGGGTATAAATGTCGATAGTTATTTTCAACTTTGTTGGTGTCATAGTCCCTACGAACATATGATGGAAGCTATTTTCTCCCAGAAAAAATAAACATATTAATAAATATATGAGTACATTTCGCATATCATTTTGAAAGGGTTTGTGGACCCCTAGAGTATATTCAGTGATTCCCTAGGGTTAAGAACTTTTGTTCTAAGGGAACATATTTTAAAGATAGCATTTATATTTATTTATAGTTTATATATGGTTAAAAATTCAATAGTTTCATCATTTATTATTACAGCTGAAGTCTATACGTATACTATTCTGTGTAGACATGTATAATTGACTGCATTAAAAATGACCTTTTTGGAATTTCTGTTTTATGTTTTCTTTTTATTTTAATTTATTTAAAATACTCTGTTAAACCTTTCCAACTTTCTAAATGAGATTTTTTTTAAATTTATAAAAGTATTTTTTATTCTTGTTAATCTTAAAAGATAACCTATCTTTAGAACTTTGGCTTGACTATTTGGTTTAATATTTTCATTTTTAAAAATTCTCTAATAGAACATTGACCTTAAAGGTTTTGAAAGTCAGAATCTACATAAAAATTTAACTCAAGTTCTCTGCTATTAATATAACATTGAATGAATCTCAGAATTAAGTGATAACGCTTACATTTTTTGAACATTGCCCCATGATAACTTTTAGAATTAAATAAAATGTGAATCCAAGGTACTTCAAGAATGTAGTATATACACTACATTTTGATGGTCGTTTATAGAATTTACATATAAACAATAAGCTCTTTTAGTGACCATATATACTGGATATATTTTCTCTCTTTGTCATTATGAATAATAATTTTATATACATATGCAATGCAACTTTCATCACCTCCTAAGCAGAAAAGTCCCACTGTCCTTTCAAACCTAGAACCGAATGTAATGTAATAGGACCCATGATTCAAAACACTCAGGATCTGATCCAGTCTAGTTAAAGTTCATGAAGCTGGAAATTTAAATAGGCCTTTTAAATAGAGAAAATACAGTGCTAACAATCTTCCATAGGTACCTGGTTATCTGTGGATGCTATTTATTATGAGCTCATAGTTTCTATCTTGCTTTATTGCTATACATGCAAGTAAGTGTACGTATGTGGAACCATTTCTGGAGAAGAGGCTTACGTATAGCACAAAATGAACTTGTGGCTTTGGTGATGGGTCACATTGATATGAAATTGTTGTCATCACATAAAGATGTGTATTTCTGTACACACATAATATACTCAAACATCATAATTCTAGGATGCATAGTCTTTCATATATTTTAGTTCTAAAAGTAGGACACATTCTTATAATTGATAGTGTGTTATAATTAATTTTGGTCTCATTTTTTTTCTAATACTATACAAAATAATGATGCAAATAACAATGTGTCTTGGATTCAATGAAATACATTTCATAGATTAGAGCACATAAGGTCAGAAGGTACCTTGGCAATGTTACAGGAACTCATTAAGGAAATTTAAAGTAAAGGGTCAATTTACTAAAGACATGGATTTTAGTGACAAAACAGGTAAGTCTATTGATTAATTTTTCAAATACTTTCACCTGTCTTATGTGAATCATGAGAACTTGTAAACTCAATGTAAATCACTTTTTAAAAGATATTTCTTGTGTAATATTTGGTGCATAAAATATAATAAATTATTGTTGAGTGTAAATGAATACAGTTTAATGATGTGCAAAATCTACACAAGACTACATAATATTGAATAATACTATTTTCTATAAACAAGTGAAACTAAAGCAACACTTTCAAAATTAAAGTTTAGCCTGATTTTTATAGCGGTTTTTTGTCATTGTTCATTTTCAGTGTTAATGTGGAAAAAAGTATTCAAAGGATACTTTTTTAAACCACGTTAGATTTAAAATTAAAAAGGCATATTTTAATGGGAGTTGGTTTAAAACAATTTGACATGAGTGAGATAACAGTTTGGAAAATGTGTCTATGCTTAGCTTTGCTTCCAAATTTGGACTTTGAAACTTATTGTCAGTCTCAGAAAGAAATCAGAAGCTGTGCAGATAATTAAACATTTGCCTTGGGGGAATTATTTGCAGTTAATTAAAACCATACACTTTGGGTGTATACTTGCTTCACTGGTTATTAAATTGGAATCATATGTTAACTACCCAAGTTTCTTACTTGTCCATCAAATGTTGCCTGTGGCAGTTTCGAGAAACAAACTTTCTTATAATATTCCAAACTATGAGAGAGAAGAGGGAAAGGAAAAGAGAAAGAATGATTTGTTTTAGATTCCACATAAATCAGCTCTGTTATAAAATGCAACTGAGCAATATGAACTCAGTAGAGAACCCAATGATAGGGAATAGAGGTGTTGTTGTGCCATCCCAGCTTTCTTCACAGCCACATGCATACAAGATTAGCTCATGGCTTTTATAGATCTTTGGATGACCACCCTTTTAGCTGCATGATTGTAACCTCTACGAGGACAGAGATTTGACATTTTGTTTTCTGTTGACTCCCTAGCATCAAGAACAGTGCCTGGCATAGAGTTGGCCCTTAATAAATATTTACAAAATTAATGAAAAACCTATTTTCTGTCTTCCTATGGACATACTCACATGCTTTCTGTGACGGCTTTTTAAAGAGCCTCCAGAGAGATCTCAAACATCCAAACATGCTTTCTAGCTTTGCCAGAATCCATAGTCATTGGAAACCTTTTAGCCACTGTAAAGTATCTCACGTGACCAAAAAAACAAAACAAAAAAACAATGAACTTATGTTGATCCCACATTTAAAAGTGCTCTACAAAAAAGAGGATGAAATTGCCCAGAACAGAAGGTTTGCATTCTCCCTTTGCTATTGTTATACTGATACAGTTCCTGAGAAAGATGAACTTAATTACCAATGGATTGAAAAGCTCTACATCTGGCTTTTCAAAGATTCAAGGTTCCCATACATGAACGACTATAGTAATGGAAGCATTAAGAACATTAAAATTAGATATTCCTTTAATCTTCCCTATTTTGCCTTCCTTTCATATCCTTTTGCACAATTTTCCTATGACTTTCATTGATGCATAAAGCCTGCTTATATTTTCTTCTTTGTTGCAAAATGATGTCCCAACCAAATCTTTACCATCTTTACCTTGAAAACATTGTACAGACATCTTATGCAGTCCTTCAAGAAAAGTTAATTTATTGATGAAAATATTTAAGTGTTTTAATGGTATTTTTAAGTAATAAATTAAACCCCCCCAAACATAAATCTATCATGTTAGTGCTGGGCGCTGCTCTATTTCCTGGTTTAAAATGCTGACTAGAGGTTTTGCTTATTTGTTGTGTCAGATTCTGCAAAAGATGAGAATATTACAAAAGACAATGAAGTAATCAATCATTCTGTATGTAACCAAGATCATCCCAATGGTAAGTTATGAGATCCTTTTCCAGTTTTTGCTTTTTTTTTTTTTTTCCTGCTGAGGAATATTATATTTTTAAAAAACTCAGATTTTAGGTTTTCTGGGGGAAAAAAATGGAATCTGATATTTTATTAGAGCCAAATACCAGGAGATTGGTAGCTGCCATATTCAAAAGAGGCATTTGCTCTCCACAATCCTCATCACACATTATATTTGTGCTAGGCTGGCATTAATTCTTTTTGTTACCTGCCTGAACTCTATAAGAATTGGGTTTAAAACTACTGAAATAAAGGTATGATAACAATGAGAATAAATGTAAGACATATAGAGAATGGATCCAAGAGATTAAATCTATACATCCTTGAAATACCAAGAAGAAAGAATAGAGCAAACAGAAATGAAGCAACCTTTAGAAAAATAATGGGGAAAATAAGTTTCCTAATGCAAACCAGTTTTCTACCCGAAACACAAAAATGCACATTATATTTATGAACAAAGATAATGAAAACAGAAACTTACAAAGTCTCATGGAATTTACGAAGATTAATGATAAAGAAATGCTTTTAAATCAAATAGTAAAGTCAAAATCAGGTTACAAGCGAAATCACCAAAATCAGACTACCCTTAGCTTTTTTCTTCCATAACTTTAAATACTAGAAGAAAATGAAGTAACATTTCCAGAGCTCTAAAGGATACGATTTCTATATTTAGTGAAGTTATTATTCATGCATGAATTCAAAAGAAATATTTTCTCAGGAATACAAAGATTAAGAAAATATGCCACCATGTATCCTTTCTTAAAAAACTAAAGAAGGCCTGCACAAAAATAAATGTAGAAAGGAAGGAAAAATTCAAAATTGAGAACAAAGTTGGCTAGCATGATATAATAATAGACTCATTAAATGTATGAAAATGCTGAAATAATTATTTCAAATTAGTATCAAAATAAATTTAAAATATTTGCTTTTACCTTTGAAAATTATAGTGTATGTTGTTTTAAAATGAGAAAGAAAAAGAGATACTTTTTCTTTCAGTAAAGAAAGTTTTAAAAAGTTAGACCATTGCTCCCACTGAAGACAATTAGATAATCTAGACTATATATATGTATGTGTATATATATATATATATATATATATATATATATATATATATGTGAAAGAGTGTACTTAAAGGCATCAGAGAGCAAACTAACAAGATAGAAAAGAATTGTCAGGTTAGCTTATGGGAGAAAATAGATATACAGAGATGCGAGTACAGAATTTGAAACTGTTTTTATCTTAGGGAATTTGCTGATTCTTCAAAATTTATCTTGAGTCCCATTGCTCAAAATGGTAAGGAACGCTGGTAAACCCCCTGTGTCTTGGATTGAAAAACCAAAAATATGTACCCTATCAGGAAGAATGAACCAGCAGTAGATCAGCCCTCTGAAAGACTGCTGCACAGATTTGAATCACCTCAATCCCCAAAATAAATTAAAACCAACCCAGATTGCTAGCCCCTCTGGCACCTAAGAAAAGCAAATGTAAAATATTTATTGGATGAAAAAAATGATGTTGTAGGCTTAAACCATTTACATAAACAATTTGTTAAGTGCAATGTGTAGCACACACATACAAAAAATAGCCAAAATAAATGAGGAAACGAGGTCACATAAAGAACAAACAAATAGTCAAGGAGTGCAAGCCCATTTGGGCTAAAAATATTAGCATTATGAACACAAAGTATAAAACATAAAAACTGCATATAAGAGAATGAAGACAAGATTGAAAATTTTAGCTGAGAACTGGAAATTCAAAACAGAAAGAAAGAAAAAAAGAAAAGAAAATCTAGGTAACAGATCCAAGATGGAAAAGATAAATTCAGTGCTTTCCTGCCCCCTTGACCACATTAAAATTACAACTGAATTGTAGACAACCTGGAGAACCATCTGAAGTCTAGCTGAACAGAAGTTTTATAACTTGCATGTGGCAGTTGAGAATCACAAAGGGTATCTCAGCTGCAGACATCCCCACGGAGGAGCAAGGAACCCAAGACCCACACCAGGCTCCACAGCCTGGGGTACTGATTCTGGGAAGAGGACCCCCTACAACATCTGGCTTTGAAAAACAGTGGGGATTCCAACAATCCAGGTGGACGGACAGCTGTGGGAAATCCAGACATCCTCTTAAAGGACATGCACACAAACTCACTTGCTCCTAGGCACTCACACTGGGCTCCCGTGAATGGACAGTGACTCGGGATGCATCTGTGACATACAGGGAGAGACTGAGTTGTGTGGTTTTGGGGTGAGGACTAGAGGACAGCTGCCATTTTCCCTGTGTGGAGTCCTTCTTCTGCGAAGCTGGCAATCAGGGACCATCTTTCCTGGGTGAAGCCCTCCCCACACAGCCAAGTCTGAATCTGAATTAGCCTGGTGAGCTCTGCTTCCTCTACCCTGGTGACTCCCTGGGACCCCACCCAACCCAATTTACCAAATGCCAGAGGTAATTTCTTGGCAAGAAGAGAGCCCCACCCACATAGCACTAATTCTTGGATAACTATTGGGAGTCTTTGGGCTCCAGGAAGGCAGCAGCTGGCCTCAGTATGCTCTGAGACTTTTGCTGAGTAGCTCCAGGCTCAGCACTGGCACCAAACTCTAATCCAGAGAACACCCCTCATCCCATTCTGGTGACTCCCTGAGACCCCACCTCACCCAACTCATGAACCACACAAGGCTGTATCATCAGCTGAACCTTATGGGAGCTGTCAAGTGGCAACAGGCCTCAGGGTGTCCTGGCTTTAAGCTACCACATACCCAATACTGGTGGCAGCCAACCTAGGTTCACAGTGTGGCCTCTCCATGAGCTTCCAGGTTTAACACAGTCAGCAACCAATTATGGATTGCTTTGTAAGTCTTACCGGGTAGTCTCTGGCCAGTCACTGGCAGTGGCTGCCCCGCAGCCCCTCCCCAAAGGCCCCAGAACCAACATACCTAGGGATCAGGTTCCAACAACAGCAGAGTGCCACCAAATTTACCTCACAAATGGCTCACCCAAAAAGTTGTCTCAATAGGCACAAGGGCAAATCCCTCTTTGCAGGATAAGGCCACCAACAGAGCAGTTCATAAGCTGTGGATATGGCCGGACACCACAGCCAGTCAGCCAGAATGTCATCCCACCCACTGATGTGACAAAAGCATCCAAGGTTCAACTGTAACAGGATAGCACACACAGCCTACACAAGGGACGTTCCTGGAGCGTCCAGCTGACATGATCAGGGAGACTCCACCACTGAGCCCCATAAGGCACCTCCTACATAAGACTTCCTGGCCAAGACTTGGAGATGTAGCACATCTACCTAATACATAGAAGCAAACGCTGAGAGACAGTCAAAATGAGGAAACAAAGAAAAACATCACAAATGAAAAAATAGGAAAAAACTCCAGAAAAAAGACTAAACAAAATGGAGGCAAGCAACCTACCAGTTACAGCGTTCAAAACAATGGTTATAGGCATGCTCAAGAAAATTAGTGAGAACTTCAACAAAGAGATAGCAAGCATAAAATCGTACATAGAAACCATAAAAAAGAACCAGACAGAAATGAAGATTACAATAATTGAAGAACTGCAAGGAATCAACAGCAGACTAGATGAAGCAGAGGATTAAATCAGCAATTTGGAAGACAGCATAGAAGAAAACATCCAATTGGAACAGAAAAAAAAAAAGAATAAGAAAAATGAGGATAGTTTAAGGGGCCTCTGGGAAAACATCAAGGATAACAACATTTGCATCATAGGGGTACCAGAAGGAGAAGAGACAGAACAAAAATTTGAGAACCTATTTGAAAAAATAATAACTGAAAACTTTCCTAACCTGATGAAGGAAATAGACATACAAATTCAGGAAGAGCAGAGAGTCCCAAATAGGATGAAGTCTCAAAGAGGCCCACGCCAAGACACATAATAATGAAAATTCCAGAGGTTAAAGACAAAGAGAGAATATTAAAAGCATCAAGAGAAAAGCAGTTAGTTATCTACAAGGGAGCTCCCATAAGACTGTCAGATGATTTCTCAACAGAAACTTTGCAGGCCAGAAAGAATTGGCATGGAATATTAAAAATAATGGAAAGTTAGGACCTACAACCAAGATTACTCTGCCTAGCAAAGCTATCATTTAGAACTGAAGGAGAGATAAAGAGTTTCCCAGACAAGAAAAAGCTAAAGGAATTCATTACCACCAAACTAATGGTAATGGGAGTAGTTGTAGAGAGACTTCTTTAAGATGGAAAAAAAAAAGGATTAAAAATATGAATAGTAAAATGGCAATAACTACATATCTATCAACAATTATTTTCAATATAAATGGATTCAATGCTCCAATATAAAGACATAGAGTGGCTGAATGTATAAGAAAACAAGACCCTCACATATGTTGCCACAAGAGACTCACTTCAGATCGAAAAACACATATAGAGTGAAAGTAAAAGGATGGAAAAGATATTTTATAAAAATGTAAACAAACAAACAAAAAGGTGACGTAGCAGTACTTATACCAGACAAAACGGACTTTAAAACAAAAGCTATAACAAGAGACAAAGAAGGAGCCAGTGATCCCAGTTCTAGGTATTTACCCAAAGAAACCCAAAATGCTATTTTGAGGGGGCCTGTGCATCCATATGTTCATTGCAGCACTGTTTATAATGGCCAAGATGTGGAGACAGGTTGGGTGTTCTTTAATGGATGAATGGGTAAAGAGTAGGTAGTACATATATGCAATGGAATATTGCTTGGCCAAGGAAGAGAATGGGTTTTTTGTTTATTTGTTCATTTTTTGCCATTTGTGGCAGCATGGATGGACCTGGAGGGTATTGTACCGAATGGGGTATGTCAGACATAGACAGGTGCAATGTGATTTTGCTTATATGAGGAATCTAAAGAACAAAATATACAAACAAAACAGGAATAAAACTCATAGATACAGAGAACATTTTGATGGTTGTCAGATGAGAGGGGTTCAGGGAGGTGGATGAATAAGGGAAAAGATTAAGAAGTACAAATTGGCAGTTACAACATAGTCATGGAGATATAGGTTATACCATAAGGAATATAGTCAATAATATTGTAATAACTATGTATGGTGTCAAATGGATACTAAATTTTTGGGGTGATAGGTGGGAGAGAGGTTGGTGAACAAGGTGAAAAAGGGAATATAGTCAATAATACGGTCATAACTATGTATAGTGCCAGGCGGATACTACTAAACTAGTCAGGGGATCACTTTGAAATTTATATAGATGTCTGACCACTATGCTATACACCTAAAAATTAATATAAAATAATATTGAATATCAACTCTCATTGAAACATTAAATGAGAGAGGGGGAAAGATGAAGAAGAATGAGAAGTTCAAATTTCCAGGTATAAAACACATAACTCATGGGATGTAATGTATAACATAAGGAATATAGTCAATAATGTTGTGATAGTGTGGTATGGAGTCAGATGGTTGTTGGACTTATCATGGAATCATTCATTTAAGTATATAAAAACTGAATAATTAGGTGTATTCTTAATACTTAATTATAGTATATTCTATAAACTAATGTAATATTGAATATTAGCTATATTTTAACAAAAATCTTGAAGAAAAATAAAAGAAAGTCTAGACATAAAAGATGCCACAGCTGTGATAAAGAATTCAATGAATGGAATATGGTTTAACAGCATATTAGACACAGATGAAAGGGAATTTGTGGACTAGAAGTTATGTCAGAAGAATATATCCAAAATAAAAATAGTAGGAAAACAAAGGATGGCAAACACTAAACACAGGGAAAAGATGTGGAGGGTAAAATGACAAAGTCTATTCCATATGTAATTGAAATCCCAAACAGAAAAAAGAGGAAATTGGGCGGAAGAAATATTTGAAGAAATTATGGTGAGAAATTTCCTACAATGATGAAGGATATCAGGCCGTGAACTCCAAAGTCCTTTGAACTCCAAGCAATATAAATCCACAATTAGGCCCTTTATAGTAAAACTGATGAAAGTCAAACATAAACAGAACATCCAAAGATCAATCTTCAAACAATTGCCCTGACATCTGACTTTTCAATAGACATGATGGACATAAAAACACGAGAGTAGCTGTCAACCAAGAACTCTAAACCCAGGGAAAATATATATTTCAAGAATAAAGTTTAATTAAGGACATTTCAGACCAAAAAACAAAAAGGAAACTTCATCACCGGAGAATTATGGTGTTCTTGCAGTGGGAAGATATTAATCCCAGGATATTGGAGATATTGATTGAAAGTCAAAGACGAGCAAAGGAATTAAAAGCAAGGTAAATGGTGATTAGTGAATAAGTCTAAATGAACATCGATGGCAAATATCAATAATGATGATAATAATACATTGTGAGAGTTAAGATATACTTAGAATTAAAATATACTACAAATATGGCATTTATTGAGATGAGGTAAATTAAATTTAAGTTTGCTAATGTTTCTTCGTCATCATGGAAAATAAAAACACCAATTAATATTAAAATTGGTAAGACTTAGTGATACCCGAAAATCAGGAAATAAACTGAACCCTGTGGTTGTCCCAGCAGAATGCTTGGAGAGACATCCCAGGCCAAAGTGCAGAAAGGAGGACCTCAGTCAGAGCCCAGCAGACTCCCGAGTTGAGGAGACAGAGCTGAAACTTCTAAAAGGCTAAGGTATCTAATATTTTCCAGGCAGAGTACTAGAGAGTAGATAGCTCCACAAAGGAATGCTCTAGCGATCTACAGAAGGAATCCCTCAAGTCTTCAGCTGAGTACTGCTCAGTACATGCATTAGAGGAAATTACCAGTGCATGAATGAGAAGATGAGTAAAGAACAGTACATTATTTGAAAGAATGATCCCTGGAGTTTACACAGGGCTAGGAGGAGTGCCTGTTCTCATATGCTAGACTGGAAAACCTAAAAATTCTTAGAAAGCTTAGAAAGATTTTGCCACAATAGTGGAGCAAAACTAGCAATATACTAAGTGATACACTTCTCCTCCCCGATTCAGCTTAAGGGCAAGACTTGAAAAGATCAAACTCTTTCTAAATAACTTAACTGATCCCAGAATGAATATTAAATATATTTATAAAAATATATCTCATACTTATCAGAGTAACTGACAAAATTAATGGGCATAAAAAGAAGTATTAAAAGATCAATCTCTGTGCATCTCTGGTGTTTCTGCCTATTCTACGAGCAGAGGCTCTAACTGCCTTTGTTTTGCCCAATTTTTTCAAGGATGCTTGTATAGTGAACAATCTCAGAATTGAGAGAAACTGTACCCCTCAGGAGAAAGAACAGGCTAGCTTACAGCCTTGGAAGATAAGAATAGTCCTCTCCCCATGTTTAAAGAGCACACATGCTTACTGTCCATGATAATATTCAAATTCTCTAAGATCAAGATTCACCCCCTGTAATACAACCCACTGAGTATTCAGGTAACACTTGGTCTCCCTGTGGGAACTGAGACTCAGGAAATAGGCACAAGTACTCTGGCTACTGCTATTGCTCTGAATAATAAACTGTTTTTCATAGCCTGGTAGTCATGTCTTCTGTCAGCATCCATGGAATTGTGGCTAGCAACTTGCTAATTTGCAAGTAAAGTAAAATCTCAGACCCTGCCCAATTCTTGATGAAGCAGGCAAGTATAACCAATAGAAAAAAAATAAATCAATTGATAGATATCAATCCAGAAATGGCACAAATGGAGTAATAATACAAAGCAGGCAAGTATAACCAATAGAAGAAATTAAATCAATTGATAAATATCCCTCCAGAAATGGCACAAATGGGGTAATAACATAAAAGCTCATATTTAAAATTATTATAATTTTATTCTACATCTTCCAGAAGCTAAAAAAAGGATTACCCATGTTAATTAGCGATACTAATTGAATTTCTAGAAATGAAAAAACAGTGGCTGAGATGAAAATTATACTTTATGGACATAATGGCAAAGTCAACACTACAGAAGAAAAGATTAGTGAATCTGAAGATGTAGCAATAAAAACTATCCAAACTGAAATACAGAGAGAATTAATGACTGAAGAAAAAGAAGAGCATCACTGAGATATGGATCAACTCCAAGGGTAATTCCAATTCCAATTCCGAAATCTCTGAAGGCAGGCATGGGACAGAGTGGCAGAAAAAATATTTGAAGTAACAATGGCTGGAATTCTTCAGAAATTTCATGAATATTATGAACCCACATAGCCAAGAAATTCTATAACCCTAAAACACAAAAAAATAGATAAAAGTATACATCATAATCAATATACAAGCACATCATAATCAATTAGCCCAGCACCAGTGAAAAAGAGAAAACTCTCAGAAACAATCAGAGAAAAAAGACAAGTTATATACTGAGAAACAAATATAAGTACGAAGCAGAAGCATCATCAGAAACTATATTTACAGGCAAAACCATAGATGAATGTTACAAACAATGTTAAACTAAAGAAGGTACAAAAGCATATATATTGTACAAATCATCTACACCAACTTTAAATAGCAAGAAAAATGACTATAATATTTAGAAAGATGTGCTTAAGTGGTAAAACAATAAAGGAAATATAGGTAGTTGTTACAGTGAAAGTTGGTGTTAATTAAACTTTGGTGCTGGGGAAGAAGTTTTGATTGGACTGTGAGATGGGCATCTAGGCTGGATGGTTATCCTAAGGATATACAGATTTTCTACTTGCTTTTATTTGAGCTCTGTATATTTTGTGTGCCTTCCCGTATGCATGTTGCATGTATAAAATAATTAAAAGAAGGAAGAAAGGGAGGAAATAAGGAAGGAAATGAGGAAGAGTGAAAAGAAAAGAAGTATTAATGGCACAATTTATTAAACAAAGATTATGGTGTGGATTGGGGCAATGGTGGGGGCGGGCGATGTTGCACATAATGCTGACTTCCATGAAAGTAATGAAAAACTAAAAATCTGACTATGTTATGGGTTCTGACAACATATTAAGTTTAAGAATAACTTGAAAATTTTTATGATAATCAGAATTAGAATTAAATAATAGAATTAAGGAAAGATATCTTACTTTTAAAATTTTTGAAAAAGATATACCAAACATGAGAGTATATTCAGCAGTGCAAATAATAATAATAAATGAGTAGCAGCATAACACAAACACAGTATTATCAAATATGATGACGGAAAGACATGCAAATAGTTATGATAGTAAATGTAATTAGTTTACTTTATTAAGTGTTAAAACCACTCAGATTGAATTAATTTCAATAAAATAGTATAGGTTTAAAAATACAAAGTTAGAAAAAGGGATATTTGAGAAATGAACACCGAAAGAAAACATGAAAAACTACTTTAGAATCTATCCAGTTAGAATTCTAGAAAAAAAGATTTAAGTGAGAAAGTTTGTCATTTTATATCAATAAAATTTAAATCCCTGATTAAATAAATCATGGGTTTTTATGTATCAGATGATATGGAAAGATACAATATAAGTAAAACCCTATTGGAAATGCAATGAAGAATTCATAGATATAAAATTTTCAATCAATGACAGAATAAACAGACTAAAAATGACATGAAATCTTTGAAAAATGTGATTCACAGTGTAGTCCTATTGTAGGCATGCACAGACTAATCAATGAAACAGAATAAAGAGTTTAGAAATAGACCCAAGGTAATATGGGATTTCAGTACATATTTAGGCTGACATTCAAAAACAGATGACTCAATAAATGGTATTAAGACAACTATTTGGCCATTTGGAAAAATAAACTGCATCCTTATCTCATTCCTTATGCCACCTTAAATTCTAGAAGGAGAAAAGATGAAATGTAAAACTAAAACTATAACAATACTGGATGGAAAGAACCAAGGGGTATTTTCTTTAAATTTTGAAATAAAGATGACTTTTTGAACTGTTAATACTCATATATACACAGAGACATGACTGTATGCACATATGTTATGAAATACATGCATAACATATATATCTGCAGTATGTGTGTGGGTATATGTCATGTAAGAGAGAAATAGCTAGAACTGAATGTATAAATTTTGACATGATAAATAAAGTTTATAATCAAACTCTAAACTGGGAAAAAGTATTCTCAGCTTAAATGCCAAAGAATTAATTTCCTTATTACAAAAATAAATATTTCATATATCAATAAGAAAAAAATAAATATGGGGTGCCAAAAAAATGTGTACAAGTGGACACTTTGGTCAACGTTGTTCAAGCAGTAGTTTGCCATAATCAGAAGTGTCTGGACATTGATGGTAACCACTTTGAGTACCTTTTGTAATTGCAGAGTCAAATGTGACTTGTGTTCATCATTTGTTATTGATATATATTGAGTATTACAATTTTAATAGTTTTAAAATATGTATACATTTTTTGGCACCCTCTGTATATAAGCAACCCAATAGGAAAATGGACAGAGAACTCAATTATAATTTACAAAAACGAAAGATAGTCATTACAAATATGAAGACATGACCTATCTCACCATTACTTAAAAAAGGCAGATAAAACATTATTTCAGTGTCTTTTCCTTTTGAATATCAGATATTTAAGTAGGATTGAAAATACACCAAATTGGTATAAATAGGGTTTTCAAACATGCTCACACACCATTGGTGGGAGACTTATGAGCATAACCTACTCATCAGCAATTTTGACTAAATCTAATAAATATAAAATGTTCATATTTTAATCCAAGAATTATGTTTTAGGAATTTATCATAAATTAACACTCACCAAAATCATGGAGATATTTATTCACAAAAATGTTCATTGCAATACTCTATTTAATAACAGCAAAAAAAGGGAAACATCTAAAAATGTATTTATAGCATGGAATATAATGCCTCTTTTAAAAATAAGATTTCTAAAAAAATTGTAATGACAGATGCTTATAAAATATAAATTAAAAAAGCAAGAATAAAAATGTAAATTCATTTTGATTCCAGGATATATTTATATATTTCTGTATGTGTGTGTGTATGCAGACATATACACAAAGAAACACACACATAACGCATATATATGTACACACACACGTACACTTATATATATATATATACACACATATATATATTATACATACCTATGTATATACACAAAATAATGGCAATATACAATATTAATAGTGGTGATCCCTTAGTTGTAAAATTATCCATAATTATCAATACTTGTATGTATTTTTCAGTGTTTCTGTAAGGAAATTGCCTTTCTTTTGTAACTACTGAAAAATAATAATTTTAGAAATAATTTATATTAGGAAAGTTTTATTTGCCCTAGGAGAAAACTAAGGATGATTAAAAGATAACCAAATTTTGCTCTTAATCTGGGGTATTTTAAGATGGGAAAAAGTACAATTTTGAATAATAGCAGCAATCAAGTTTTAGGTTTATCAAAAGGACACAATCTCCATTATCTTTAAGACAAGCATCAAAGAAACAAAGTTTTTGTTCTTAGGAAGATATGAGCATCTAATCATCTACAAACAATAAAACTATATTGTTGTTGCTATTGGTTAAAAATAGTCCATTTACAAAGTGAATTTAGATTTATCTTCTAGAAATGTTTAATTCCAGACTGATGTTCCCAGACCAATTTTTATGCAAATTAATTAAAACATTAGCTTGAGCCAAACTTATTTACCAGGGCTCCAAAGACACAATCATGTTATCTTTTTCTAAGGAAAAGTGAATGGATTTTGGGGTTATCTGTTCTAATGGTCCCCTCCTATTAGTATGAATGATTGAATTCACTGTATAAAAAAATATACATATAAACTGCGGGATCCTTTATGTTCTTTTGTCTCCCCTGCCAGGAGGGATTAGGGCAAAGGACAGTGGGTACAATTGAACTAGACTGAATTTGGAGAGGTAAACATAAAACTTGCCCCATGGGGGTCAAGACAACAGGATGGAATGTGGAATGTCTGAGTGCACTAAAGAGAAAGGCAGGTGCACTGGAATCATCATTAATACACAGCAGGTCTGGTTGTGGGGCAAGTAGCTCACACATACCTCCTCTGTGTAATATGTCAAATCCTGAGTCAGGAAGGATCAAATACAATTATTCTTAGATTTCAAAACTGTGCACCACATTTCTTTCCCCATTTTTTACTAACTTTATTTCAGAAAAATTACAAAGAAAATATATGCATTTCCATTTCAAGAAAAGATCGCCAAAATATGTTAAGCACACAGGTCAAACACATCAAGAATGGGGACAAGTAATAAAGGCAGGGGAGAGAAACATTCCAAAAAAAAAAAGCTTGCAATGGCCTCTCATCCTCAAAGTGAAGTGCCAGACCTTAGAAGTCATAGAGAAAAACCCTAGAATTCATCAACCACTGTATGCTGCCATCTCCGGCAGTCCCACCATATCAGCAGTGCTCCTAACCCTAACCCTAACCAGGCCCTGTTGAATTGCGATCTTCCTATTTTTGATAGAATTCCTATGAAAATTTATCAAGTGGAGCACTGGGACTGGAGACAGAGCAGAATATAGAGTGGCTGCTTCTACACGCTGAATGCTCTACTCTTTCCCTTCCATGTGCAGATAAAGCCAGATCACAAATGAGTTACAGGTCCCAGCAATGACCTGGGAGTTCCCCATATCAACAGTGATAGAGAATGATGCTCACTCAATAAACAGTGAAAGTTCCTCTCAGTATTATCTTCCCAATAAGCAAATGTTAGTGGTGCCTAGAATCTTTACCAGGAGATATATCCTTACATAATGCCAAAGATAGAGGTAATCTAAGATATTACCTAGTTTTTGGGCCTTTTAAAAACATAATAATGAAACTAAGTCTAAACTCATTATGATTTGAAGCTGTTTCCAGGAAAAAAGGATTTGTAGTCAGATAAGACTAGCTATAAATTTTGAAAACAGAATGGGGATCATGATACTTACTTGACAGGGCTAATATGATGATTAGAGAAAATGTTTATGAAACATTTAGGCAAATTCTGGCATTTTTATGGAATTAATAATTATGAAATATATTCTCTAGGCTAGTGCTTCTCAAGATTTAATGTACATAGAGATCACCTAGAGATTTAGTTAAAATGCAGACTATGATTCTGTAGGTCTGAGATGAGGCCTGAAATCCTGTATTTTGGAAAGCTCCCAGGTAATTCCAATGTGGTTTACCCATGAACCATACTTTGAGTAGCAGTTGGGAGAAATGGGGGTGGATGGGGTTTATCAGCAGGGAAAAGGTCTGATCAAATCCATATTTAAAAATATATTACTGTTAGCAATTTACAAGATAGATTACAAGAGAAGAAAATGATAGATCCAAGTGGGACATAATATATCCCTGAATGAGTAAAGGTGAAGGCTACTGGATGGTGGGAAAAGAGAAACATTTTTCAGAATCATCAAACCTTGGTATTTCATTGAATTTTAGGAGTGTTAAGAGAAGGGCATCAAAGACAGCTTGAGATTTTTACTTTCAATGACCAAAATCAGATTCTGTTGATTAAAATTGAGCTCAAGAGATATGGATGTCAAACAAATATTTTAAAAAAAGATATAAAAGGCATCCCAATTGGAAAGAAAGAAGTAAAACTGTCATTATTTAGAAATGACATAATGCTATATAGAGAGAACCCCAAAGATTCCACCAAAAAACTATTAGAACTAATAAATGAATTTAGTAAAGTAGCAGGATACAAAATTAATATTCAGATATATTTTGCATTTTTATACACCAAGAATGAACTATCAGAAAGTGAAATTAACAACCTTATTTATAATTTCATGAAGATAAATAAATAAAATACCTAGGAATAAATTTAACCAAGGAAGTAAAAGACTTGTACTCAGAGAATTATAAAATATTAAAGAAAAAAATTAAAGAAGATAAAACTAAATGGAAGCATATACCATGCTCATGGATAGAAATAATTAATATAGTCAAAATGTCCATACTACCAAAAGCAATCTGTAGATTCAATACAATCCCTATCAAAATACCAGTGGTATTTTTCACAGAACTACAGCAAATAATCCTAAAATTTATATGGAACCATTAAAGACCTCAAACAGCCATGACAATTGTGAGAAAGAAGAACACAGTTGGAGGTATCATGCTACCTCATATCAAACTATACTACAAGGCCATAGTAATCAAAAACACATAAGTTAATGGAATAGAATAAAGTGCCAAAAAATAAATCCATCCCTGTACGGTCATTTAATCCTATGACAAAGGAATCAAGAATATACACTGGGGTAAAGAAAGTCTATTCAATAAATGTTGTTGGGGAAACTGGACAGATACATGAAAAAAATGAAACTGGACCACTTTCTTACTCCATATGCAAGAATGAACTCAATATAGATTAAAGAGTCAAATGTATGACCCCAAGTCATAAAACTCCTGAAAGAAAACATAGGTAATAATCCCTCAGACATTACCCTTATTAATAATTTTACTGTTATATCTCATCAGGTAAGGGAAACAAAAGAAAAAATAAACAAATGGGACAACATAAAACAAAAATTTACACAGCGAAAGAAACCATCAACAAAACAAAATGATATCCTACTGAATGGGAGAAGACATTCGCCAATAAAACATGTGATAAGTGGTTAACGTCCAAAATTTATAATACAACTAAGCACCAAAAAAAACAAACAATCCAATAAAAAAAATGGGCAGAGGACCTGAATACACATTTCTCCAAAAAGGACATACATATGACCAATAAACATATGAGAAGATGCTAAACGGCACTAATCATCAGAGAAATGCAAATAAAAATCACAATGAAATATCACCTCACACCTATCAGAATAGCCACCATCAATAAATCAACAAACAAGTGCTGGCGAGGATGTGGAAAAAAGGGAACTTTGTGCACTGATGGTTGGATCGCAAATTGGTGTAGCCACTATGGAAAACAGTTTTAAGTTTTTTCAAAAAATTAAAAATAAAACTACTCCTCAGTATTTATAAAAAAAAACACAACAAAAAATGAAAACACAAATTCGAAAAGATATATGCCCCACTATGTTTACTGCAGTGCTATTCACAATAGCCAAGATATGGAAACAACAGAAATGCCCAACAATAGATGACTGGATAAAAGAAATTGTGGTACATTTGTACAATGGACTATTACTCAGCACTAAAAAAAGAATGACTTTTTACCATTTGCAACAACATGGTTGGACCTACAGGGTATTATGCTAAATGAAACATGTCAGACTGAGAAAGACAAATACCATATGATCTCACTTGTATGTAGAATCTAAAGAACATAATAAATGAACAAACAAAACAGCAATAGACTCACAGATACAGAGAACAAACTGATCTTTGCTAAATGGGAGAGGGGTTGGGAAGGTGGGTGAGAAAGATGAAGGAATTAGGAAGTACAAATTGGTGGTTACAAAATAGTTACAGGAATGTGAAATACAGCATGGGAAATATAATCAATAATATTGTAAATACTATGTATTAGTGTCAGATGTGTACTAGACTTATCAGTGGGATAAATTCATAAACTATGTAAATGCCTAACCACTACTCTATACACCTGAAACTAATATAAAATAATATTGAATAATATTGAATGTCAACTGTAATTTTATATATATATATATATATACATATATATATATATATATACATATACATATAAATATATATATATATAGTCACTAGATGTAAAGTACAGAATAAGGAATATAGTCAATGGTATTGTAATAGCTAAGTATGGTGTCAGATGGGTAGTAGACTTGTTGGAGTTATCACTTTCGAGGTATATAAATGTCTAACCACTATGTTGTTTTATACACCTGAAACTCTTTTTTTAAAGTAAAAACAAAACCCTTTTTTTAGTTTATTTTTTTTTTTTGCTTTGTTGGTCACTCTAGCAGAGAATGAACCAAGGGAAAGTAGTATAGTGGACAGTTTAAGATTAGTTTTATTAAAGAGACCTCTATAAAAAAGAGAGATTGTATAAGACAGTTTGCTGCTCTAACAAAAAACTAAATAATTGAAAGTCCCATTATCTTACAACAACAAAGGCTTGTCATGTCTGCTTGATTCTGCTCCAAATGTTTTTATTCCAGGGTCTAGGCTGAAGGAGCTCACTCTATTAGGAGCAAGAGAGCAGGAGGAAACGTATAGTGGACCTTGAAGTTTCCACATTATGTCCATTGCTGAGCTATTTTCTAAACCTAGTCACAAGAATAGGCTTGGCATCAACAGATGAGAATATACACTTGTCCCACAGGGGCCACTACAGGCCACGCAGTCACAGACAGAAAAGTAGAGAAAACCCTCTTACAGGAAGAAGTAGGGACAAGCTGGAACAATAACGCAATCTACCCCAGGGATGTACCCAAGCAGAGTGCTTATCCTTTGTGCCAATAACCAACCCTAGCTCTGGATTTCCTAAGCATAACATTTTTCATTAAAATGAGGAAAAGTGGAGAGATTTCAATTTCCTCTCTTAATGAGCACAAACATTTTCTAAAGGGGAAGGAGAAACCAGGGGGTGTGGAAGAAACAAAATATTACTGGATAATCAGCTCCAGCATAATGAAAAGTTGGCTGAATTCTCTCCTGACTTTCACTATATTTAGTCTGTGTCTTAAAAGAATGGTTGAGATGTTAGGTGATCCAATCTGTGAGTGTTCACATTACTCAAGTTTTTCATGCTCTATTGATGGAAGAATGAAAATGCAAGTAGTGTTTTAATTTTCTAGCAGCCATTGATACAGGAAATATCAGTATATTAAAGGGAAATTAAAGGTAGTTAACCCATGCAGCCCAGAAGTTATTTAACATTTAAAAACTTCCAGGTTGTGTCCATCAATGTTCAGTGCATTCACAAGCTGAATACTAATTACACCAATTAGCTCAAAAAAGAGTTTTTGCTTAATTATCTAGATATTTCTCATAAAATAATTGACATAGATTGATGATTTGTAAAATATCTTCATCCTCTGCTTTGGTTCAGTGCTTTTCTCTACCTCTTCATGTATGACCAAAGCATGGTTTCTGAAAATTTTGCTTTTCCAAACCGGGGATAAAGCTATGGTCATTCATATCACATTTATTTTTTAATCACTGTTCTTAACAGGACAAGAGAATGAGTCAATGAAGAATGAAATAAAAATTGAAACAGAGTCACAGAACTCATACATGGAAACAGAAGGTATTGGAACCAGAGCATATTGTTATAAAAAAAAAAAAAAAAAGATGAAACTGTGAACCATGACCCCTATATATACTTTGTGTGAGTGGTGTGCATGATGATTTAGGCAATGATTTCTAGAGAATGGCAATAGTGTTCTGTTTCGTGTGCCTGTTAAAACTTGAGGGAAAATAAAAAAGAACTTTTAACTTCCTATGCTATAGTCACTGTGTTTTGTCAATGATTTCAACTGAAACATCCCTGAGTATCCTTCTGTCTTATTCTATTTAGAGCTTTCATCAAATCAAGAAGATGCCACTATTGTAGAGCAACCTGAAGTGGTTCCACTCACAGATGACCAGGAAGAAAAGGAAAGTGAAAAAGGTAGGATTGCTCTTAAATTAACTCATCAAGAATAGAGGGTTTCTTTGGATTCCTGCTTAGAATTCACTATCAGAGTTATCCTCACGCAAATTGCAGTCTGTTAAGGGGGGAAATAAACATTTCTTTAATCCTAAACTTCTTTTGAGAGTAGAATAAAATCTAGAAGTAGCAAAAGAAGATACTTGTAAGAGTTTTTTGTTCTTCCAAATGGTATGAAGATGTTTTTATTTTTCATTTAGAGTCAACTTAATTTAAAAATTGAGAAAGCTTATAAGAAATCGAAATTATGGACTGGAAGGAAGAGTCTTAGAAAATTTGAGATGGCTATAAAACAAATAGATTAAACGTTTGTATTGATTTTTATTCCATTATCCTTTATAGTGGTTAAGGAAGCAATGTATGTAAAATATGCACATTATATGAACACTCTAAGTTGCAACCTTTTCTGCTAATATTAGGATACCACAATATTGAATACTGTTAAAAAATAAGTGAGCATTATAATGATTTCTGAATACATAGGAGGGATGAACACTGTAAATTTTGAACCAGTATTTGGGGCAAGAAGCCAATATGTTGGAATAGAGATAGAATCTTTTTAAAAAAACTATTATCAAAGAAATTTAGTATTTATTGAAGAACGCGAATAATTCCACTTTCACATATAAAGCAATCTCTTTAAAGAAACTAAACTATGAAATAAAAACTGAGATAATTTCTCTGGTATACTGTATCATAAATGATGCTCTTGAATAAATACGTGTTTGCAAAGCAGTTGCAAGGTAATAACTTGACAGGCCTTATTTATAGAACACAGTGATGAATTTTGTTTCCAAATTAAAATGCAGACATGATCTCAATTGTAAAATCAGGTCAATAGTAGCTATAGATTCCAAATTATGAACTCTTCTTGGCAGGGACATTGATGATGTTTAATTAGTAAGCCATGTTAGCGATTTTGGCATTTATTTTTCCGGTGCATTTAGAGCACAATATTCTTCCATATCTATGCCTTTAATAACCTGTTTTCTACTCCAAATCCTAGTTCAGGCTCATGACACCATGTTCCAGGCAAGTCAAATAAATGGTGTATTCGGAGTGTTTTATGTCTGAGGACGATAACAGACCCTTGAAAGCTTCCGTTCAGCACACAGAAACGTGTTACCCTTCTTCCTGCGTCTTCCCAGCTTCCAACACTCCTCTAATTACTGGAGGGTTAACTACCCACCTTGCCCCTCTCCGTTGTGAGAATACCAATCCTCTTCTGCAAATGGTGGAATAGCATGTGAGAAAGAAGTGAGGTCAAATTCTGCTACTTGCTTGTAAAAACTTTGAAGTAGAATTTTTTTTTTTTTTTTAGTTAGGATTTGACTTTTCCCTGTAGGAGATTAATAATGCTTGTGGGCTTGAATTAACTGCATTGTCCCTTCCTTTCTTTACCACAGATACTTAACTTGGCCCTGTCTTGAATAACTCTGTTAAAATTTGAAAGAACTTAAAATACATCACCTTTATCATTTTATTCTTGGCTTCAAAACAAGAGTTAAAAACTGTTCTGTTAAATATAAGAAAAGTTACCAAAGGAAAGAAGGGCAATGTAGATTTAGGGTGTTGTGTGGTAGCTCTGCCCCTCATTACCAAGGTGGGTGACCTTGGGCAAGTTATTTAATCTTTCCATGCCTTTTTTTTTATCTGTAAGATGGCAATGATGAAAGGACTTATCATATAAAGTTGTGGTGAAAATTTGAGTTAACACATGTAAAGCAAATACAACAATACCTGGCACACAGAAAGCACTCCATAAGTGTTTTGTATTTATCATAATTTGATAAATTCATGACAAAAGCGAAGAGAATCCACATGTGTAGTTCCTCAAGTTCTTTAACTGTTCTTACTATTTTTAATACTTATAAACTTCATATATTCCACATTATCCTTCAACAACAAATTGTTCTGCACATTTCATTTTTAGCACTGTCTCCAGCAGGGAGTTTCGATATGCGTATTTTATTCTATAAAGATAAAATAATTAATGAAGGTGAGGTGGCAGGTACCCCTCTTATTCATAAAGTCCTTTTTCTTTGTCAAGATCTCAACCTTCTGTTTAAGAAATGCTGATTCAACCATAATTTTTATTTGTTTTTTATTTTATTTTATTTATTTTGTTGTAATTAAAGTTTATGGGGGTGACAATTGTTAGTAAAGTTACATAGATTTCAGGTGTACAATTCTGTATTACATCATCTATAAATCACATTGTGTGTTCACCACCCAGAGTCAGTTCTCCTTCCATCACCATATATTTGATCCCCTTTACACTCATCTACCACCCCCCTCGCACCTATTTATTTTTTATTGAGATGTAATTGACATATATTATTACATTAGTTTCAGTTGTATAACATAATGATTCATAATTTCTATTTTTAAAAGAAGTCATTGATTTATTGGTAGATCCACAGAATAAAAATAGTAAACAAGATAAAAATAGTAGAATTTTATTTTGTTTTATTTCATATAGTTATTAAAGTGTCTTGTTTGAAAACATTTTGAGAAAATAGCTCCAGGTTTTGTGTATATTCACAGTGTCTCTTAATGAAAAGTTGCACATATGTAGTAAGACTTACTCTTATCTGCAAACAAAAACAAATGAGTCTTCTATTACATTTGTAGGAATATTCTTATATCTTTAGAAATATTGGTTCTTTTTTATTTTGAGAATCTTTGTAAAGAGACAGAAAGAGGTTTCTTTTTAAAAATTTCAGACCAGGCAAAATGTATAACCTTTTTCTCTCATTTTATAACATTCTATAAGATTAGAAAATGTAGATAATCTTCAGGATACATCTTCTATGGCTCCCAGGTGTACGGGCACAGATGTTGCAACATTAAATTCTGAAGTTAGCTCTACCAAAATATGGATTTTGAAAAGAAGAGAAAATATTCAGCAGAAGTTCATGCTGATAAAATTACACAATAGCACAATGGACATGTCCCTAGGAGACCTGAAATATAAAAATTTCAACAGGCATAAAGTGAGGTTTCACATATGGCAGCTTTTCTCATATAGCCACATTGCTTCTTCCTAAATGAGTCCAGTTTTTTGCTTTCCCAGCAGGATCTGCAGCACATATGAAATTGTGTAGAATAACATTACTTAGGTTAATAACCAAATAGGAAAGTAATATTACAGGAGATCTCTTCTAAAAAGGATCTGATCTCTTAACATAAAACACAAAGCCAGCATTAAAACATTTTTCTGTAGATTTTAATTTCTATTTGAATTTAGAAATATTTGATATAAAATCTTAACTGTATTAATAGTGTTATTATTTCATGTAATTTATATTTATGTTTTCTTATGAATATATTGGACTGTTTTTCTGTGTTATATACAATGTATACATCCCAATTATTTCTCTTGTATCATTCAGTATTTATAATATGGAATAGTAATATTTTATCTATTTACCTAAGGTTGACCAAAATTGATCAAGACGTAAGGTGTATTATGGTGTAAGGTCTTCTTGGAAAAAGATCAATATAGACAGGCAGAAAGTCAACTGTAAGCCAGCAATAAATACCGATTATCATGTACTTAGGCTCAGGACAGAGAACCTGCAGATACTGAGGGCTGACTAAGGGACTTAATGTGGATTTTGTTATCCTGAGGAAGGGGGATCCTGAAACCAATCCCCCATGGACACCAGGAACACCATACATGCAATTGATTTTTTCTGTACTTCTTTTCATGATTTCATATGAATCCTATAACATGAGTGCGCATGTGTGTGTGTGTGTGTGTGTGTGTGTGTGTGTGAGAGAGAGAGAGAGAGAGAGAGAGAGAGAGAGAGAGAGAGGGTTAAGATTTAGAAGAGCTGATTTTTAGTTCTGGCTTTGACACTGGCTAGCTATAACCACGAGTAAGCTGATTGAGCCTCTTGAAGCTCCAGTTTCCTCTTCAGTGAGAGATGTACTTATCCTCATGCTTCTTGAAGTTGTGGAAAAAATGAAATGAAACTATTTTTGAATAATGATCAGTGGCTGCTAGCAGGCTTGAGAACAGGTTTATTCCCCACAAGGTCTTGCCCTTCTACAGGTACAGTGTGTGCTCTGTCCATACCTCCGCCCCAAACTGGTGGATGGGGGAGAATGAGTCCCTCTGATGTTAACCTTCATTAGAGGGGACCCAAAGAAGTCTGGCTTGGGCTCCAAGAATTTCAGCCTATGGATGATATGAAGTAATCTCTCGGAATAAAAATTTAAGGTTCCTTTAAACACATTTATTTTTGGCCCAGTACTTAAAAGGGGGTTCTATTTATTTACCAGTGAACTGATTTTTGTTTTCCCTGAGTATACTACAAGTGAAATTTGCATTAGGACCGTGAACTAAATATCCTAATCATAACCATTTTTACAGAAAGACTATCAAGGGAAAGAACTAACAGATGTAGGTCTAATCTATAAAGTGAGGGGGGTTAA
The DNA here is from genome assembly GCF_036562045.2 of Rhinolophus sinicus. NCBI lineage: Eukaryota > Metazoa > Chordata > Mammalia > Chiroptera > Rhinolophidae > Rhinolophus > Rhinolophus sinicus. Next base: position 52,980,011 of record NC_133762.1, read on the forward strand.
TAGGGATAATACAGATGTGTAAATATGTTCACTTACACATTCTATTGTAAAGACCAAAATCTCATCGATCCAAATTTTAATATATAACCTTAGATTCAGATATTGGTTGGAGTATGTGCTTTCAAATTTAAATGTGACTCTTCTCTTTGTTTTAGAAGGAAACTCAATTTCTTTTCATTACTCTTTATACATCAGGTGCATTCATTTCAGCGCAATATATAAAGAGCAGGTGGTATAAGGAGTACTTTGAGTGTTAATTATTTTTTTCATTTATTTCACTGCAAGGATTTACCTTTCAATGTGTTTTCATAATCAAGATGGAAATAATTAGGGCGCTTGCTGCTTGAATGTTTCACTACATTTATTTCATGACATCTGCTGCAATGATAAAAAATTAAAAAAAGAGAGGTAAGCATTTCAACAATAGCAAGCGTTTGGGTTGATTGCGTATGATCACTTTATTCATTGTGAACTTTTAAAGGAAGTATTGTCAGATGAATCGGTCATGTTTCCAAACAATAAATACCATCTTGTCAGAGTTTACATTTTTGACATAGAAGCACATCTGTTCATTTTTCAGAGATGTCATTGTTTATTAGCCTTGGATTTTAATTGAAGCTAATAGAAAAAAACTGCAGAGAAATAGGAATGAATAGGGGAAAAATGGATATGTCTTCTTAGAGACATATTTCAAGAGGTTTCTTTTCTATTTATCATATTTAGTTTATTCCTCAACTATACACAAAAATTATTTCACCTGTCCTTCATTTTTCATATACTTTTGAGCATAGTTCATAAAATCATAATAATCAGGATCAAGAGATATATGGTTTATAACATTTTAAAATGTGGACATGTATTTTAATATAAGGGAATACTTTTCAAAATTAATGGTTATTTCATACTGTGTTATATTACTCTTCTTCTTCCCATTAACAGAATATTATCAACAACCTTATATGATAATGTTGCAAAATAAATAAAACTTGCATAAAAACTAGTAATTATATATAACTAAATAGGATAAGTAATAGACAAGATAAATATAGATACAGTGTGTGTGTGTGTGTGTATGTGTGTGTGTGTGAGAGAGAGAGAGAGAGAGAGAGAGAAAGAGAGAGAGAAAGAGAGAGAGAAAGAGAGAGAGAGAGAGAGCTTGAGATTTCAAGAGGCTATGTTGCCAGCTTTGAAGATAGATGCAGGGGGCCATGAGACAAATGCAGGCACTCTAAAAAACTGGAATATGTAAGAAAATGGATTCTTCCCCAGAGCTCCAGAAGGAAGGTAACTCTGCTAATACCATGATTTTAGCTCCATACAATCTGTTTCTGACTTCTGACCTCCAGAACTATGAGATAATATATGTGTGTTATGTTAAAACACTAAGTTTATGGCAACTTGTTACAACAGCAGTAGAAAACGAATACATTACCTCTCAACATGGTTTCTCTGAACCATGTTGAAAATCCATCCGAACCTTGTTTTAATAGATCCCCAGAGAAAGCTGAGGCTCCAATATCTTTCCATGTTCTAGTTAGGAATTGCCATAAAGTTATCCCATCTTCTATAATCCATGCTAATTTAGGCAGCATTTTTATTATCATGGTCCATCCCTTTTTAATGTCAGTCTCTGTTGGTTGCACAACTGGAATTTAATTCAGGTAAATCTAATTACTATGGCCACAGTAAGTGCCAGTAGAATAGTTATGCATCTCTAGGAGATTGGAAGGAAAGGAATTACAGTAAAGGTATTAGGGAAATGAAGAAAGGGAGGCGGGAAGAGGAAAGAAAAAAATGAAAAGATAGGGAGAAATTAGGGAGAGAAGAAAGAAGGGTGGGAGGAAAAGAAAGAGCTGGTTTCTGTTTTCTGGTCTGGAAAAAATAAATATTCAAACAATACATTTCTGGAAATAAAGGAGATATAAAATTCATGTCTAACAAACTTTCCAATTTGGCTCTCCCTGACTAACACCACAAAATGGGAGTAAAGAACTTCTTCACCGTAATAGTTTTCTAACAGTGCAAGGCCCAACTGACCACAAATATAGTTGGTATATTATTCTAGCATAGTGGCTCTCAAACTTCATTGTATATACAAATTAGAGTGTTCATTAAAACACAGATTATTGGACCCGATCCCAGAGATTCTGATGTAATAGGTCCCAGTGGGCCTGGGAATCTGCACTTCTGTTGAGTTTCTAGATGAGAGTAAGGCTGCTGGTCCGTGGACCACATTCTGTATGACACCACCACTCTAGTATTTTGCATCCAGATTTAGACTGTTCTTTTTGAAAATTCCATAGACCTTTCCTTCTGCCTTAGTTATTTTATTTTATTTTATTTTTTGGAGTGTGGAGTGTTTAAATATGAAATATATTAGGTTGGTGCAAAAGTAATTGCGGTTTAAAAGACTAAAAATAATTGCAAAAACCGCAATTATTTTTGCACCAAGCTAATAGATGACTAGAAAATGGTTATAGATAGATGATAGATGTTAGATGATAGCTAGCCAGCCAGCCAGCCAGCCAGCCAGCCAGCCAGATAGATAGATAGATAGATTAGATAGATAGATAGATAGATAGATAGATAGATAGATAGATAGATAGATAGATAGATAGATAGATAGATAGATAGATAGATAGATAGATGATATTGAACATGCCTCTTCTCAGTAGCTCCAAACTACCTGGATGCCTGGTTAAAGGAGGAATTGCTGGTTCCTACTCCTCAAGTTCCTGATTGAGCAGATCTGGGGGTGGTGGGAAGGTGAGAATTTGAGTTTTTAACACGTTCCCAAGTGATGCTGATGCTGCTGGCCCAGGGATCACACTTTGAGAACCACTAGCAAAACCCTTGTTTGTTATCCATACCAGCTGACTCAAAGCAGGCACCATGGGAGGTCTTTGAGCATCACCCTGGCCTCCCAGGACCTGCCCAGATGGATCACTGGACATAGGGTGGCTGTGGTAAGGACGAGGACCTCTTTCCAACTCGAACCCCAGGATTTTTGAGATCATCTGCCTTTAGGCCTCTCTTCCCACATGTGGTCAATGGCCCAGTGTGTCCTTCCCACAGTGTTGGGTCTGGGAAAATGTGGAAAGGGGAACAAAGGGACTACATGCAGAAGAGAACTGTGTTTATCCATTGGAAAGCAGACCTGGGCTACTCCAAGGGCATCCTGAGTTGTGTATCTGAAAAATGTGTTCACTACTGAAGAGTCACTTTTTTCCCTGGTTTTGAGGAAAGGTGTATAAAAAAGAGGGGGAAATTTTCCCTCTTATTTCAGTCGTTTTACCCATCTTCAGACACAGAAGCAAGATGTAGTAATGTGAAAGAAACTGGCATTTCCTCTGCAAAATTTGAAAAAAAGAATAGGATTTTGGACATTGCTGCTCAACTTGCTGGAGTTACCCTATGCAAAGTAAAAATAAACTTGATTTAGTAGTCCCTATCTGATTTAAGTCAGTTTGTCTCCCAAAATCTAACATTTTCTCAGCTGAATTTGAGGACATTAGTTAAATAAATAAATAAATAAATAAATAAATAAATAAATAAATAAATAAATAAATAAATAAATGGAGACTCTGAGCAGGGCTTTTAGAGCAATGCACATAAGCTGCCATATTGAATTAACAGCTGGGCATTGATTTGAAAGCTAAAGGCAGGCTGTTCACCTGGATTGCCAAGATTAACAGAAGCGAATGTCTGGCTGATGCATTAGAGAGAACGCACTTCACCAGGGCTCCTTCTGAAACTGCCTTTGAGGACCACAGATAACCTGAAAAGAGTACAGAGGTTGTTTTGAAACCTAATTACAATTTAGAGGCATATCTTTCTCTCCTTTTCATAAACTACGTGTGAATTCTAATTAGAAATGACTTTCTAAACCAAGCTGACCTAATTCCCCTTTCTCCCTCAAAAATGTGTCCCTTTTTTGGTGTCCATGTTTGGCTTTGCTTATATGCTAAACACCGTTGTTGCATAGTCTCCTAAACTTGTTTGGCCTGCCTTTCCTGACATTCCAAGCAGTAATAGTCTCATTGACCCCGTAATTAAAGAAATTCTGTACCTTTCCACTCTGGCTAGCTGCCTCCTCTTTCTTCTCCCCTATTGTTCTTTTAGTAACACCACCAGCAGATGGTTAGAGATTTTTCACCCTTTCAAAAGCTTTATATTTTTCCCATCTCATCAAGCATATCTCAGCCAAATGTAATTAGCTTAAGGCTTTTGAGCCCTCGCGGGAGATCAGTTAAAGACCTGAGCAATTTCAATAAAGAGCTTGAAAAGCGAATTCTGGAAGGCTATGCAAAACCACAGGAGAGCTGCTATTATTTAGAAGCAAAGACCTCTTTCCTCTATCTCATCCCTCCTTCTTTTGGTATTTTAAATTCTCAGAATATTCATGAGGCCTCCAGGGCTTTGGAGCTCCATTGGGAGCATTATTGGGCAGGTGGGATATTTAAGCTCTCTTCAGCAGGGTCAGTGTTTGGTTCCTTTTAATTGATTTCAATCAAGGAGTGTTTTTTGGATAGCCCTGAGTCACTCCCAAATGGCAAACAGTTTGTTTGCTAAATCTCTTAGCCTTTTCATTTAGTGTTTTATCCTTTGGCTGTTGGAAGCTAGCTGGTAAGCCTCCTTTGTAGTGCCTAGCATTTGATAAGGAGGTTAAATTAATTAAGCGCAGGCAGATTTGCTCCCTGCCTTTGAGTGGTGGTGAAACCCCTTTATTTCTGAGTAGCCACATGTACTGCAGCAGCTGATCCCACAGCCCAAGCCCTTTTCCCCAATACGTGTGAGAAAGCAAGTTTTTGAGACAAAATTGAATTCTATTTTTATTGAAATGGAGTGAAGTAGTGCTTAAGTATATGAAGCACAGGATTTTTTGTGGGATGTTAGGAGAGGGACAAGGGCTCATCCTTGAATTGTGGGATGTGTATTTTCCTCAAGCACTCAAGTGGGAGGCTCTAAGCCTCAGGTGTTGGCTAGAAGGGTGATTAAGTGTATTCTCATGTCAATTTCTCATTACCAAGATTTGGGTAAGAGGGGAATTATTCTTTGTAAATCCACTACCATCTTTTTCATATTAAAAAAACCAATGCCTACGTTTGATGAGACTGACGTTTTTTAAAAAACCTCAAATGAACTTATCAGTTTCTTTTTGAATAGCGATGCATCGATATGGATATGTGCCTATAATGAGGATTTTATATATATGCCACAACTTTAGTGGACATTGCAATCATGATTTAGAGGAAATTTACTTTTAAAACATGGGAAGTGTGTAGTGAGTAGTGTTATGCTGTGGGGACAGAGTCCCAGAGAGCAGTTTCCAGGCTCTTGGCCTCACATGGAGGGGTGCTGGCTCGGGTAGTAGATGGCCGTCAGCTGTGGCTAGTTGGCCATCAGCTGTAACCATTGAGCCATTGGCCACTAATATAACTGCCGCGGCTACGTTGGGGAGTCGAGGGGAGTCGAGGAGAGTTGGTCGGTTGGCAGCAAAGCGGACAGCAGGTCGCACGTCATGTAAATCCAGCCTCCAGTGAGACCGTAGTGGTATGACTCCCCTACCTATGGCTCCGTGGGTGTTCCTTTTTGGCCTCACCACATCCTGCATTCTTATGTGGGGAGCGGGAGCAGAGACCCCCCCAGGCCGCCCCGCCTGACATATGCTATGGGGTATTGTGGGGGCAGAGCCCCAGAAAGTAGTTTCCAGGCTCTCGGCCTCACATAGAAAGGTGTTGGCTCAGGTAGTAAATGGCCAACTGTGATTGCATGGCCATCAGCTGTGGCTAGTTGGCCGTCAGCTGTAACCAGTGAGCCATTGGCCACTAATATAACTGCTGTGGCTACGCTAGCAGAGAGAGGAAGAAAAGAGGAGAAAGAATGGGGGCTAGCAAGAAGATGGCGGCTGGGCTGGCAAGCGTGGATGGTGGTTTGCGGACTGTGGATCCAGCCTCCAGTGAGAGTATAGTGCCGCCAGAGAGAATATAGTGGTATGACTCCCCTACCTATGGCTCCGTGGGTGTTCCTTTTTGGCCTCACCATATCCTGCGTTATGAGGGGAGCGGGACCAGAGACCCTGCAGGCCTCCCTGTATGACAAATGGCGCAGCGAGCAGGGTATGGTGCCGGCCAAAGCTCCCCGAAGGGCGGTGGAGCAGTTTGTGTGTATGAACACCCAGTCCGAGGAAGACCAGGAGGAGCAGCTGCCGGAGAGCTGGACCCCCGTGGAGGGGTGGGAGGATGTGGACGTTTCTCCCACCAGCACAGGAAAAGCCATGCAGCTGCTGGAGAAATGGAGCCCCGTGGAGAGGTGGAAAGATGTGGACGGTTCCCCAACCAGCACAGGCCGGAGAAAGCGAAGGTCGTTGCAGCCCTGTGGGCCGGGGAAGTTCCTGCTCAGGCAGCCCGGATGCAGGACTTGTAGTCCCAGGAGGTAACGCTTGCTGAGTCCTCCGTGGGAGATGAGGGTGAGGTCAAGGTCGTCCCTCACCCCCAGGACAGCCCTGGCGAATGACTATGGACTATGGGGAATTGCCTTCCATCCCTAATTTAATGGACCGCTTGACTGTTTGTTTGGGAACTGTTGTTAGTGGAACTGGGGGATATTTGCTTTTGTCTCTTGACTGGCCGCCATTGAGAATATGTAAGCACCTTGATTGTGAGTCGCTGTTGTTCCAGCAGGGTACCCTGAGAGGCACAGAGAGAGTGGCAGTGCCCTGAGAGCCCTGGCCGAGCCCAGGAAGTGTGGCTGTGCCCACAGAGAGTGGCAGTGCCCTGAGAGCCCTGGCTGTGTCCAGGAAGTATGGCTGTGCCCACAGAGAGTGGCAGTGCCCTGAGAGCCCTGGCTGAGTCCAGGAAGTCTGGCTGAGCCCTGAAGATACCCTGGCTGTGCCCAGGAAGTCGGGCTGTATCCCAGAGAGAGTGGCAGTGCCCTGAGAGCCCTGGCTGAGTCCAGGAAGTCTGGCTGTGCCCTGAAGATGCCCTGGCTGTGCCCAGGAAGTCGGGCTGTTTCCAGAGAGAGTGGCAGTGCCCTGAGAAATCCTAGCTGTGCCCAGGGAAACTAGTGGTACCCTAAGAAGTCCAGGAAGTCTGGCCGTGCCCAGAAGCACTGGTGGTGCCCTGAGAAACCCTGGCTGTGTCCGGGAAGACAGGTGGTACCCTAAGAAGTCCAGGAAGTCTGGCTGTGCCCAGAAGTACTGGTGGTGCCCTGAGAAACCCTGGCTGTGCCCGGGAAAACTAGTGGTACCCTAAGAAGTCCAGGAAGTCTGGCTGTGCCCAGAAGTACTGGTGGTGCCCTGAGAGACCCTGGCTGTGCCCGGGAAAACTAGTGGTACCCTAAGAAGTCCAGGAAGTCTGGCTGTGCCCAGAAGTACTGGTGGTGCCCTGAGAGACCCTGGCTGTGCCCGGGAAAACTAGTGGTACCCTAAGAAGTCCAGGAAGTCTGGCTGTGCCTAGAAGTACTGGTGGTGCCCTGAGAAACCCTGGCTGTGCCCAGAGAGCCTGGCTATGTCCAGGATATTGCATTCACCCCCAGGCTCCTCGCACAGGGACCCTCGCGGAAGACGCTTGTCGCGTAGATTGTGAGGCGAGAGCCTGTAGGGGTGGAGTGTGGGGGCAGAGCCCCAGAAAGCAGTTTCCAGGCTCTCGGCCTCACATAGAAAGGTGTTGGCTCAGGTAGTAAATGGCCAACTGTGATTGCATGGCCATCAGCTGTGGCTAGTTGGCCGTCAGCTGTAACCAGTGAGCCATTGGCCACTAATATAACTGCTGTGGCTACGCTAGCAGAGAGAGGAAGAAAAGAGGAGAAAGAATGGGGCTAGCAAGAAGATGGCGGCTGGGCTGGCAAGCGTGGATGGTGGTTTGCGGACTGTGGATCCAGCCTCCAGTGAGAGTATAGTGCCGCCAGAGAGAATATAGTGGTATGACTCCCCTACCTATGGCTCCGTGGGTGTTCCTTTTTGGCCTCACCATATCCTGCGTTATGAGGGGAGCGGGACCAGAGACCCTGCAGGCCGTCCCGCATGACAGGTATGCTTGCGAAACAGCCTCCAAACACTTATAAATTAACTTGTTGTCTGTAAAATATGACAATATTTGAAGTACAAATTGACTTATAGAAAGATATAAGCAGAGTGAAAGTTTTTAGTAGGTAGGACAAAAAGAACCTGGTCTTTTATAAATAGATGCTTTCCATAAATATTAGTTTTGCATAGAAGAATGAAAAATCAATTACAGTAAAGCCGCATTACGGTAGGCCCTGAGAAACTAGACTATCCCAGCCAGGGGACCAGCTCTGGATCACGAAACTAGTTGTATTAATGCAGAATGAGTAAGACAAAGAGAAAAGGAAAAGAAATTGCTGACAAGGCCTTCACTTTATAACAAGATACAGAGAGGCCCAAGGTCTATTGGCAAACTCAATGTCCAGAAAATATCCAGAAATGATCTAGAGCTTTGTATACAATAGTTTCACTAGAGTGTTGTGGGCAGAATAACTTTGTTTCATTCCATTTTCCAAATAACTGATGCTTAATCAGAAAAATTTTGGTATCAATTGTCATTATTTCAGAAATTTCCAAAATGATGAACCCATTTTCCTCCATTTTGAAGTTATACAAATTAAGGGTATGAGGGTAATGCACCTGAGCAGGGTCAGACATTTAGTTGGTGGAGGAAGGACCTGAGAGTTGCCGTCGAGGCTGTGGCCCTACATTCTTTCCAGCCCCTCACCCTTATAATTTTCCCTAACGGTTGTGCCTGATAGAATATGATATTCAAGGAGGTGTCTGCTGAATTTCAACATAGCTCCTTTCTGAAATGGTAAAATCTTACCTTACTGTAAATTTTGGGGTTGGAATGGATCCTGGAGGTCACCCAGTTTAACCTCCCACCCTGCTGCACAAAGGCCCTATTCCTTCCCAGCAGATGTTCTAGCCTCTGCTAAAGGACATGCATGATGGGGAGCTCACTACCTTTCATAGCAGTTCTTCCATCCTCAGCTGATTCGGAGCGTACAGAAAGAAATGAACTGGATTTTCTGTTTCTGCTCATTCATTGAAGTTCTGCCCTGAATCGGGAACTGAGATGAGCCTGGCCCATATGTTTGAAATGTTTGAAAGGAATTTGAAGAGCTACCTCTTATGTCTTCTGGTTAGTCACTGAATTCAGTCCTTACTTCTTCCAAATGCCACTCATATTATAGTTTGCAAACCCTTTATCATTTTGGCTGCATACGTGTAAGCAAGCTAGATTTGCCAACATTTCTCTCATAACATGATACAGAATTGCACACAGTCATCCAGACCTTCATTTGTCAAATCAAAGGCTAAAAATTTGTTTTTAAAACACATAGCCACCTCCGGCCTGGCAACTCTGAGTAAGAACATCTCCCCTGGTGAGATGGTGCAGTACCCTAGCAGTGAGACCAAGAGCCAGCCTGATTCTGCAGCCAGACTATCTGGGCTGGCAGGCAGGCTTTTCTCTAACGAGCCGGGAACAAGTTATTTAACCTGGACTTGGTTTCCCCATTTGTACATGGGGATAACTACATTACCTATCTCAGAGGATTGTTTATAAGGATCATATGATTTAATACGTGTGAAGTTCTAGCAATAGTGCCAGACACATAATAAACTCTTCATCAATATTAATTATTGTCATCATTGTTCTGAACGGAAGCCCACACTCGAAACCAATGGAAAGCCTCGCATTTTTGTGGTGAATAGTGATAAACCTATGAACTACAGGAACACTGGATCAAATGTTACCTTCTGCCCTAAAATGGCTTAGCTAATCTACTCCCTAGTTCCTACAAGCACAATGTGGGACCGCAAGGGCACCCTGAGAGACACCCAGCTACTTTCAACCTCCAAATGTGCCCCAGCTAGAAATCCAGTAGTTTTCCTTTAGCTGTCGATGTCTTTGATATTAAAAGTCCTCATTGAAGGGATGCAGCTGGTTGAGAAAAACACTCTGCAGCCTTTGGCAGATGTGCTGTGTCATGAGACTGCATTTGTCACGGCTGGTTCTGTCCTCATGCAGAAGTGACAGAGCCATGCAAACAATTCTAAAATCTGGAACAAATGGGCCTGCAAACTTAAGGAATAAAACATTAATGGGGGTGGATCTATGTTCTCCCACCAACATTATTTTTACTTGGTCACTAGGTAGTAAATCCTGCAGCATATATAAAGTGACTGTCATAATCATGGTTGATATTTGTATAGAAACCTGGCAAAACAGGGACACAGGAACATGGAAACGGCTATTACTCATCTTGTAGATTTAAAGTTTTAGGATTTATCATTAATTCCATTCCCTTTCTTGTGTTCCTTGTTTTGGGGTTTTATATTTACTACAATTTCTTCCAACTTTTGCTGTTGGAATCAAAGCATATTATAAAGCAGGAGACAGAAACAATACCCTTCACCCTCCACAATCCATCCTATAAAGAAACTCCTAATTCCCAGAGGAGCTACATTCTCAGAAGTGCTGGATTGAGGACAAAAAGAAATTTGGATTCTACCAAAATCAGTTAACTGTAAGGAATTGCTGAGAGAGACAGTGGTAACTCTTCCTAATTCTTCAAGGTCATTCCTGATGGGTTCAGTTTTAGACTACAATGGCGGAAGTCCAAGTTTTCTCTCTACTGTACTTGATTTTAAATGCCAGGGTTGAGGTTCTTGCTTTATATAAGCTATATTATCATTGGTGGCTTAATTCTCTTTAAGATTATTAAATATTGAAACCTCACCTTAGAAAAAGATGATGAGAGAGAGAAAACCAGATGGGCTTATGATGTAGGTCCTGGTACATTTGAATCACCCCAGCAGCACTACACCACCTAACTGCAGAGAACTGACCTTCAAAAGCCCTTCTCTGCTGGGTTCCCACAGGACCAACACCTTGTGACATTTTGTGCTGGGTACAAAATCCCACAGACACTCACTTCTTATCTCAGCGTATGCCAGTGATCACAGCCACAAAGATCTGGGGACAGAATATAAAAGAATAGTGCTTTGTCTTCTTACCATTTTATCTTATTTTCCCTCTAGAATTTATATTCTGTACCAACCGTATTATAACAAAGCAGTTCTAGAGAATAGAAAAAAAATAACACTATGATTTCACAATCTTGTTATATCATACTGCTTTTGGCTTTATCCTCTTTAGAGTATGTTCATGAATTTAGCTACAAGGAGGTATCAGAAAGCCTTCATGGACACCTCATCCCCATGTCTCCTCAGTGTTTTGCTCCTGGATTATGGTCCTTGGTGTTTTGAAGAACTTAGGATATGAGAATTGTGTTGGGAGACTTAGCATCCCTTCCATCCCTCCTGGGGGATAGACCAGAAGTCCCTCACAATCACTTTCCCCAATCCCATTTTGGGCCCTATGAATCCTCATGATTTGGACTCTGGCAAATCAGCAACAGAATAAAAGCAGCCAGATGTGGGAACACAGACTTGGGAACCCGGAGACAGGGACCCTTTCAACACACAATTTCATGTGGTCTTATCGAAACCAAGACCCTTCTCTCCAGATATTATTATTTATTTTCAAACCAAGCCAGTCCTTTTTAAAAAACAGAAATGCAATTCAAACATTTCACAGGCTGGGAGGAAATGCCTGCCTGAACACACTAAACCTGCTAAGCCTAGGACTTTGAGTATCTTGCCCTAAATGGAAAACAAGATGATTTGGGTTGATCTGTCTAGAGTTGAACCATAAGTTGTAATACGAGCAGATTCTAGCGGTTCTCAGTGGAGCAAGTTGTTCTAAGGTGTAGAGTGTTAGTCCAGGTCTTCTTAGAAGATGCTAAAGTGGGGTTCATGTGGAAAATGTCTTTTATTTCTTCAGGCAAATGCCTGTATGAGAGAAAAGGAGGAGGGACTTGTAAAGGAGGGGAGAGCCGTCAGACCACAGTGTAAGTGTGACTCCCAAGTATAGGAGACAGGGAAGGAAGGTTGGGAAGTGTAGAGAGTAAGAAAGTTTTGGTAAAGCACCTGGGAGTCTTGGTGGCAAATTCAGACATTCCTCAGTTCCCCTCAGTCACTGGTTTGGAGCAGCAGGTGGGAAACATGGCCTCAGAACAAATGCAGTGATGGATTCCTGAGCCCAGCAGTTGGGGTGCTCAGTCGATGACACTCCCTATGGTTGGAAATCAAGGCACATTCTTGTGGCTGCCACACAGAGTCCTAGAAACTCAGATAAGCATCCAATAAATTATTTCTTAAACACACAATGTGAGCGTGCAGCTAATTCTCAAAAGCAAGCCTGTTTTTGTCCTAAATTGATTATAACATGTATAAACTAAGATTTGGATATCCAAAATAAGTGAAATTTCCTTCAAAACAATGGCTTTGAGAAGTTGTATACTGTTATTGAAGGCTTTGAAGTCAATCCTGAGTATAGTTACATCCGAAAATCTACTTCATGCTAACCTTCCTGGCCCCAGTCTGAATATGTACAAGGCGTGATCAAAACAGTGAATGTTTAAATAGATAGATAGATAGATAGATAGATAGATAGATAGATAGATAGATAGATAGATAGATAGATAGATAGATAGATAGATAGATAGATAGATAGATAGATAGATAGATAGATAGATAGATAGATAGAGATGTAGAGATGTAGAGATGTAGAGATGTAGAGATGTAGAGATATAGAGATATAGAGATATAGAGATATATATTACAGTAAAAGACACATTGCCATTAATCCCCCTCATAATACTCTCCCTCTCTTGGAACACACTTATCACATCATTCTTGCCACTTTCTAAAGCAGCTCCAGAAGTCCTCTTTCGTGAGTGTCTTTAGTTGCATTGTCACGGCTGTCTCTCAATGTCCTGAATCCATTCAAAATGTTTACCTTTCATGGTTATTTTGACTTTGGGGAAGAGACAGAAGTCACACGGTTCCAGCTCTGGTGAAAAAGGTGGGTGAGGACACACCATAATGTTTTTATTTGACAGAAATTGCTGCGTAACAGAAATGATGTGTAATACAGAGTGTTGTCATGATGGAGGATGATTTACAGCACACTTTAAAACACACCTTCTCTCAACCCTACCTCACACCCAACTAACTGCACCGAATAAGTTGAAATTTGTCCTACACTGTTACTAAGATTCAAAGCACGGCTTCCCTTATTGAAGATCCCTGCCTTACCATTCGATGGCACTCACAGCAGCATTCACCCTATTCTTTGATAACAATGGAAAGGCTCCGTGTCACACATCCCTTCTGGAATATGACAATTTCTGTCAAATAGAAACATTACGGTATGTCCTCATTCACCTTATTCACTGGATCTGACACCATGTGACTTCAGGTAGTTCCCCAAAAGGTAAATGTTTTAAATCGATTCAGGACATTGAGGTAGCCATGACAGCGCAACTCAAAACACTCATGAAAGTTGACTTGCAGAGCTGCTTCAGAAAGCAGCAAGACCAATGGGATAAGTATGTTTAAAGTGAGTGGGAGTATTTTGAAGGGGATTAATGGCAATGTGTCTTTTACTGTAATATTTTTTAATTTAAACATTCATCATATTTTTTATCTCACCTCATACATCTAACAAAAATTACAGATTAAAAAATAATAAAATTGGTGCATATCAAGGGATGGTTTGGGAGAATATCACCAATCAAGGCTGTTTTGTTGATAGTACCTTCAGCCTACGACTGGCATAGGCAGAACACTGGAGACCAAGCCCATGCTCACAGCAGTATTTGTTACATCCCTAGGTGATGATGCTCTGATTCTCCATGGCTGAGTCCTTTAGCTTTAGTAAATGGCCAACCACAGTGTTGCTATATTTATAGTCTTTTAAATTTTGTACACACCCCAGAGAGAGACAGAGAAAGTAACTTTTAGGAGAATCCACAGGTGGCAATCCAGTTCATCACTTCGTGGAATATTCTGACCATGGTTATAAGTAATGGTGTTCTATCAGTGCCAGAACGTTTTAGCAGATGGTTTTGGTCTATGCTTCATGTGCCTTTAGATGTTCTGAGAAATGTCTGTTAAGATAGACCATTGGTAATGTAAATAGAGCACTGAATTGAATAGAGGAGCTGTCATGTCTCATCCAGGCTGCACCTGTCATCCGCTGGCTCTGTACCCTCAACCGTGTCACTTAACTTCCAGAAGATCTGCAATGAGGGGCTTCTCTGACTCAAGTTCTAAATTTCCTTCCAATCTTAACATTTAGTATATCAAGCGTTTCTTCTAGAATAAGAAGTTCCAGTATTTTTCTCTGCACCGTCTTAAATTTTTCTCTACCACCTCTATTGAGCTTTAAAATGTAGGCCAGAGTCAGCAACATGCCTTGTCTCCATATAGATATAATTAAAATTCTAGGTCTATCATTTTCAGCTGGATGACCATGAGCAAGTTTCTTAACTTCTTCAAGCCTCTGTTCCTCACTTATAAAATGGAGATCAGACATTGACCACTATTAGGAGGATTTGATGTATATACTTTCTAGTCCAAAAACATTTTTAATAAATGTCAACTTGTTACGCTGAGGAAAGAGATAGCATTAATAGCCTAATGCATGCTCCCTAGATGGGAAGACAGGTTGTCATAAACCCACAAGAAGTCCTGTGTGAGTCTGCAGATAACTAGATCAGACTTTCCCATTTCTATCATTTACAAAGCACAAGCCTTCTGTTCTTACATGAGTCTGTGTGCTGTGGGAACCCCAATCACCATGTAGGTTCAATAGAAGCCAAGAAAAATAACAGTGTATAGCAGCTTAAATACCCCTGTGCCATGTTCCTCTCCCATCGGTGCCCATTTGACCAGCCTAAACATCTGCTGCAGTGAGGAATACACTTTACCTTCTTTTGGGGGCAGTTCTCCCTTTAGCCCAGCAAGAGCCCTGCCCTGACCTCCTAAAGTAACAATGGTCACCATTTGTAATTCCTTGACTTATGAACCTTCTATCTGTGTTGGGGTTAGAGCACTCTGATAATCCATTAGACCTGCTCCTATATTCTCATCTTCGGCAGATAGAAAGGTGAGGGAAAGGCAGAAGAAACAGGAAAGGAGGACTGTATCCCAATGGCAATGATTTATTTGCTACTAGCCATCACTTACCCTTCACAGTTTCCTGTTTTTTGGTATGGAAGCAATATTTCTCCAGTCTGAAAAGGGGATTTTATTTTATTTTTCAGCCTTATATCTATCCGTTGTTGGACCTTGAAGACAAAGACTGAAGAAGCTATTTATATGTTTAGAAATCTGGTTCATTGTTTTTATTCGACCATTTGGTCACAGAGTTTTTACTAGTGACTTAACCATTAAAATTAAGCAGACAATTTAAGTGCAACTGAAATACCAGTTGTTAAGTATACACCAAGCGAAACACTACAACACTCTTCCTAGAAGTAAAATCCTGAGCAGTTTAATATCAGTGGTACCCACACAGTATTTTACTATTGTTGTCATCTCTGTAGAAAATAAAACAGTGGTAACCTGGGGAATTGGAAGCGAGTTCACATCTAATTGCTTATTGCTGAACAAACCCAGTCTTAATTCAACTTACCAAGTCTTAATTCATGCTATATCTCTGTTCATCCACTTTGAGCAAAAAGAGCTCTGTGTTGAATGAGCTCATTTAGAACATTTTCCTGGATGGAAAATAAATGTTGAATGCTTATTCTCCCATACAAATTTCATAATTAATTTGTCTTGTTCTACAATGGGTACTTTTTTTGGGGAGTAAGCTAAATTTAGGCCATTCTTACAATGAGTCTTCATTACCAATGCACTCGTTTATGAATCTTCTATAGCACTTAAAATTTCCATTTATATACATGTTTTGTTTTCCATTGTGTTTATTTTTAAATATATCTTATTGTTATTGTTCCTATTTTATAGTTAGTTTTTTTTTAAAGTTTAGTCATATTATTGAATCTGAGTGCCAGAACTATTTTTGATTATTTATTGCTGGTTTTATTTTTTCTTTGAAAAATTGAATGTACCCATATTTCTAACAAAATATTCATCTTTCTTCTTATTGATTTATAAGTTATTTATATATTATGGTTATTGATTTGTAATCTTTAGTTTAGAGGTGTCAGGGAATTTAGAGATTATAGTGTGAGAGATTATACTGTTATACAGATTAAGAAACTGAGATGAGATGACCTTTCCATTGTCACATGGAAAGTTAATGGACAGTCAGGACTGAAAAATCAGTCTCTTGCGTCTTTATCTAGAGGTTTCTCTCACAAACACTAGCCTTCTTGCCTACACCTTTCTCCTTTTCCTCTTAAATTAAACATTACCAGGTTACTTGATATAATTTGAAGTAACAATAAGTCAGTTTCCTATCTGAGTAAATTAATCACCAATAGCTGCTAACTCCCAAATCTTATCTTAGTCCTGATATTTCCTATGAACTCTAGATTTACCTCCTTACAGTTTACTGTCTCACCACAACTGGAGTGATACTTTTACAAAATAAGAATAGATTAGGTTGGTGTAAAAATAATTGTGGTTTAAAAGGTTAAAAATAATTGCAAAAAAACGCAATTACTTTTGCACCAACCTAATAATATCCTACTACTTAAAATTCTCCACTGACTCCCAATATAACCCAAAATCTATGTAGTGTCCCACGTGATCTTGACCTAGTGCCCCCACCCAGGTTTTCTTTTTCGTCTGCCAGTTTCTCTTCATTCACTCATGTCTTTGTTTTTCTTCATACATTATAAGCATACTCTTGCCTCAGGATCTTTGCACTTACTGAGCCTTTGTTGGAAATGCTGACTCACCCCCCAACACACACACACATTCCAGTATAAGCACCATAACTGCAAGGACCTTTTCCTGTTTAGTAGCTGCTGAATCCTCAGTACCTACTCACAGAACAGTGTCTGACACTTGGCTCTTGCATAATATGTGATTACTGAATGATTGAATGAACTACACTCACTAGCAATCATTTTTTGATGGTGTTGTAAAGAATACTTTGTGGCATCTTGTGGCCTTGGCAGAGCTGCTTGAATTCCTAGAACTAAGATAACATTGCTACAGTACTGAATCCTTGCATTGAAATAAAATTCAAACTCTTTGCCCCTGCCACTCTCTCCAACAGCATTTTCTTCCTTTCTCTCCCTCCCTCACTGCTCTCCAGCCACGTTGGCCTCCTTGCTGCTACTTGAATAGACTCAGTGTATCTGAGCCTTTGAGCCATTTTGTTGGATGTGCCCTCTGTGGGGAAGCATCTGTTCCTGCATCTTTATGTGGGTGACTCCTCATTCAGGTTACATTTTGAAGCCTCCGTCTTGTGAGACCTTCCCCAACCACTCAAACTAAATAACTCCCCTTTGCTGTGTCTCTATCACATCACGTTCTTTTCTTTTTCTTAAGTCACATACATATCCAGAGAGCAAAGACCTTAAAAGACCATACCTGTTATTTCCACCACTATATTACCAGAGGTTCGTCTTAAATGACACGCAGTGGGCACTCATGAAATATTTGGAGAACCGGTGAATGTCATTAGTCTAGCTGCTCAAGATCATAAGATCTGTGCTCCGAATAGCACTAGCCATGTGATGCTGACATGATATATCTACAAGTCTGTCTTCCACAGAGTCTGTGAGAACCTCTGGGACAGATACAATGTTTAATTCAGAGTTACTTCCCAGGCATTTCCCACAGCTCCTGGTATCTAGTGGTACTCCATAGATATTTGCTGAGCTCACGTGAAGCGGCAGAAGGGCCATACAGGCTTTTCATCGAGTTCATTTCACTTGACTGATTGAGAACGTGAATCCCAGACATTAAAATATTAAAAAGCAAATATTACGAGATGGTCAAGTGAGGCCATATGAGAATAGTACACAAAAGAGTTAAAGATGTGGAAAACTTAAGTCCTTAGAATTAGCTCTCATAGGGAGAAGAAATACAACAATGAAATAATCAATTCAGGTACTCATTTTAGAGCAATGTCTAGCTTCTGGTGCTGTAAATTTACATGGTCTTTTGTTCTAGGCTAAAAAATAATGTTTTTGATGTGCTATGGTTAATTGTTCCTGAAAATCATCTTTTTGATTACCCAAGCACACCTCTTACAGTACCTATTCTAAACTTGACCCTCCTTTTTTTTTTTTTTTCTTTTTTTTTTGGTCTTCAAACCCTTTTTCCTCACACATGGTCCTATTTTCCACCTTGCTGAGAAAATGAAGGTCATTAAAAAGGAAATCCTGTTTTCTCCCCTAAAAATATCTTTGGTCCAACACATGTCCTTTCTTCATTCTCTTCTGTCTCTGCATAAGAGCTACTTTTCTCCTTTCCAAAAATTAGCCTTAACATTCTATCATTATTCCTTTCCATTTTTTTGTCAAACAGCACCTTGTCTCCTCAATTATTTCCAATTTCCCAGCATCGTACTATCTTTCTTTCCACAAATTCCTTTCCTTTGGCCTTCCAACATACACAGGTCTTTCCTGTCTTAGAAAATCAGTGATTGGCACAGTTGCCCCCCTCTCCCCTTCAAGCCCATATTTTTCTAGGTGAATTATATGCATGACATACTATCTCTATTCTTTCACAACATAGCCCCTCCGTTATCATGGAGTTCTACTCACGGTTCAGATCTCGGCTCTGTTAACACTGGACTCTCATGCTACAAATGTGGATACCAAACACGGCTTTCTACATCTCACGATATGTGGCCTCTACCCAGTATTGACTACCTGGCTGCTATTCAGCATTCAGTCCACTAGAGTCCCTTGACTTTCAAGCATGATGCATGCACACTGACTTTTCCCCTGACTCCATCTCCAAATTATTTTTATTTCCTAATTGTGGGCAACATCCCAAAGCCTTCTACTCTTCTTTATCTGAAAAGTTTACTTTGAGAGTTTATCCACTTGTATGGCTTCAGTAAAACAACAAATCAATTTCCAAGATTACTAAGCATATTCTAAGGGCCAGACAATGTTTGGGCATTCTTCATCAAATATTTGAATAATTCATAGAAATAGGACACTGAACTAGTTGGATAACCATAAGGTTGAAGATAAGTATGGTTTTACGAGGAGGCAAAGAGATCCAAATTTTTTACAGGTCTGCAAACGGACCCAAAATTTGAAAACAGTTTAAAAGGAAAAAACTTACTTAGAAAAAATAGGTTACAACATAGTATACACACATGCAGATCTTATAAATTGCAGAGGGAAGTAAAAGGCTTAAAAATGGGCAACTAGCCAGGATTTCATCTGAGTAGTCATGCTGGTAGAATTGATGTCTAAGCTGGATAAAGTTAGCTACGTGGGGGTGAGGGTGGACAAGTGTTGCAGAGGAAAGGAGAAACATGTGGAAAGGACTGTGGGAAAAGACAATATGGCAAATGCCTCAGTTCACTCACATTCACCAGACACTTGAATGTCTACTGACATATCATCAAGATGATTAATAATGATTTCTTACATACCTTATTTCATGTGAAGCTTTGGATACTGTGAGGATATTAAGTAGAATTCCTGGCTATCTAAGAGCCCACAGTCTAATGGGGGAAATGCCAAATGAGTGCTCATAGTAAGTCTGCTCTGACAGGGAAGAGCAAGGCCTGGGATGAGGCCAACTAGGAGGGGAAGGTAAGCTGAGCCTCCAAACAACACTTGCACTCCATCCAATTAAGATAAAAATGATCACTGTGCCAGGTAGACACAGTACTGGCAATCATACACATTATGACTTTTTCTTATATGTTTTTCTGCAAGTGCCTCCTCTATTAATCTGAGTAGTCTAACTGCAGAAACCAACAACCTCAAAATCTCAGTAACTTAACATGAGAAAAGTACCTTTCTTACTCACCTCATACTCCAACTCGTTCTGAGGAGGGAGAAGGCTGCTTCACAGTCATTCAGGAACCCAGCATACTTCCTTCTTATACATCTTGTAACTCTGCTTATCTTAGGGCATTGCGACCCAAAATGTGGTTCTTGGCCTAGCAGCATCAGTGTCATCTCGTAACTTGATCAGATACAAATCCTTGGGCCCCACCACAGACTGAACCAGAGGCTCTGGCTCTAGGATGCAGAAATATGTGTTTAACGAGCTGTCCATGTGATTCTCAAGTTTGAGAACCACTGCCAAGGCCTGGCAGATGAGGGCTGGAGTGTGGAGGATCACACAGGAGGTCTTTTAGGGACCAGCCCCGGAAGTCGCATGTACTGATTCTGCCCATATCCCATTGGCTGCTACTCAGTCGTGAGGCCTCACCTACATATTTAAGAAGCTAGGAGGTATAACCCAGCTCTGTGCTCAGGAAGAAAAGTACTCCCCTCTTAACTGTTCTTCCCATGTCCAGTCTCTCCCCCTTAAATTCATTCTCCCCTCAGCAGTCAGACTAATCTTCCTAAAAGATGAAACTGTTATTCCACTCCCTGACTAAAACCTCCATTCACATAGCCTCTGAATGTCACTTCTTAGCCTTCCAAGGACAAGTAGCTCTCTGGCCTCATTGTTCACCATCCTCCCATGAGCTGTGAGCTGTCTTGATCTGCTGCAATAACAACTGCTGGTCCTTTCATAGGCCACATGCCCTCTTCTCTGGGCCTTTGGACCTGCTGCCCTTCCTGTGCTCTCTTCCTCCTAGCCACTCCCGTTCATCCTTCACAGCTCAGCTGGAATGTGTCTTAGTCCAGAAACATCTCCCTGAAACCACTCCTTATCCCTCATTTAACACTGGGCTGGATGCTCTCTACTAACCCAGAATCATTCTTATCGCTTTGAATTTCAATCACAAAAGTCCCTAAAGGGCAGAGACTATATGTTACATAGTGTTGCTTCCTTGTTGCCCATAAAGAGCTTGGCTCATGGTAGATGCTCAGTGAATGTCTGCTAAGTAATTAATTCAAAGTGGCTTAATAGAAAATCAGTGGGTGTTTATAGATGAGAATGTTGATTATCTGTGCATCCTTTGGCTAGAATTTGTTATTAAGTCCAACATGCTTGCTTTCTTAGTTAAGTACTGCACCTAAATTGAAGCCAAGACCTTCCTCTCTGTATGCAAGGGGGCTGCGTACAAGTGTGACTAGGATGAAGTAAATCCATTCCATCCTCAGAAAAATCAACTCAAAGCCACACTCTGGTCCCAGCCAGCCCATCGTTTTATAGACAAAGTCTGTATATCTTCATCCCATGTAAATTTACATATGTAATTTACATAATAAATAGGAAAATAAGGAAGCTCAGTAGTTGAAGTGTAATCAAATTACATTGTTTAGAAAACAGAAAATAATGCTTACTGGTACTAGTAGGACAACAGAGATGTCTCAGTAGCTTAATTGTTGGATGAATCAGTCCCTGTTCCTGTCAGTACGTCTGCCATGACTCATCAGACAGACTAATTTTCAATTGAAAATGATAAACTCAGAGGACATTCTCTTAAAAAGATGTAGCAACACCTTTCACAGGGATATGAAAATTAGTATTAGCTTTCACAAGTTAAAATAATTCCTGTGCACAGAACATGAGCAGCAGCAACTGTATCTGCCCCAGGGCTCCCCCTTGCCTGTGCTTTTGTCTCATGATCCTTTTTCTAGTGGACTTTACCTCGTCAGTTATTTCCACCTCTCTCTCTGTATATATATTGACTATCTCCTCCTTCTCTAAGCATGACTACTGCTTTTATCCCCCCAAAAAACACACCCAAATTACAGCCTTGTCAGTTGGATTCTCCGTGAAGTAGACACCTACATGGAGTTAGGAGCAAGAGGTTTATTGAGGAAGAAGGTATGAGCAAGTCAAAGAGAGGAAACAGAGTTATGTACGGGGAGATGGAGGAGAGGTGGCATATCTACCCAGAGTCACATACCTAGTAACTGGCAGACCAGGATTGAAACTCACAAATCTGACTCCAGAATCCAGGTGCATACATAACCATTGGATGTACTGCCTGTGTCTTCTCCTGCCTTAATAGATGGTGCATTTTATTACTACTCACAGCATAGCTTTTCATAATTATTTATTATAAGCCAATCATTCCAGTAAGTTCCCTATTTGTGAAGTAGGTGTTGCTTTCTGCCCCTTACATGTTAGAAACCTGAGTCTCAGTGAGATTAAATAACATGCCCAGAATTATCAATAAATAAGTAGCAGAATCAGAATTCACACTCTGAACTCATACTCTCAGCCCCCATTCCATGATCCTTTATATTGACATCGTCTTTGAGTTAGGATAGAATTTCATTCATCTTTCTAATCATGTAACCTAACAAACTATAAACATTGAATAAGAATTTGTTGAATGAATGAATGAATGAATGAATGAATGAATGACATGCTTTTCCAAAATTTCTGTCTGAAGTTATGGAATTATGGTTATTTAAAAAAAGAAAAATGAGGGAAACAACAGCACCAAAAATAATTGTGGTCATTTTTTTAAAGGGCATGTTACTGAGATATTCCCAAAGTTTCAGGGTTTTTTTGTTGTTTGTTTAATATTAGCTATAGCTTTTATGCTATGAATAAAATTTCTAGTCGGTATTACATTAAACACGAATACTAGAAGAGGTCCTTAAAGATTCTGTTTCAGTAAAATCAGTCAATAAGCAGGTGATTCTCACACTTCTATGCCCACAGGAATCAGTGGGGAAGCTTATTAAAATATAGATTACCAGGCCCCACCAACCACACATACTTATTCAGTAAATTTATTAAGAAGCCTAGAAATCTGCATTTTATAATAATCTCCAAATGAATCTAATGTGGTTGGTCGATGGACCACATCTTGAAGAACTCAAGTTGATCCCTTGGGCTGCCATCAGGTAATCAACTTCCATGTCACATAAGAGATAGCTTAAAACACATATAGCGTTTCCAAAGGGTAAAATCATTACTGGAATAAAACCATTTGACGTCCATTATTTCCTATAATGACTTTTAGAACTGTGTGGTAAGTCCTGAGACCGATAGCATGACATATGTATGTGCCAATTTAGTTTAATTGGATCAGAGTGGACAGAACATTTCACAACTATTTAATACTTTATACTGATATTGGGGCGGGGGAGAGCTAATGACTCATTTTACATATGCATAATGACTCAATGTGTTCGTGTCATCCCAGCAGAGTTTTATTTTTCCATTAATAGTATGTGATTGGAATTAAGATACCGTCAATCATAAGAATTACTCTTCTATTAAATATCACTGAGAAAGAAAAAAATATGTCAACATGGAGAATTCAATAGAGGACAACAAAGAGCTTCCCCCTTGGGTGAGGTTAAAGGAGAAATAGGGGACAGTGCCCTAGTGTGTGTCCCTTAAGAAGCAGATCCTGAGCTAGACTTTGTGTGCTGGTAATTTATTTGGGAGATGCAAATAAATCCCAGGAAGTGCAAATGAGGTTATAGGGAAATGAGACAAGGAAGGGAAGGCAACCAATGAAGCATCGTGTCATGAGCAGATTACCGCTGTGAGCAAATCGGCTCAGTACCACTGAGAACCATTTGAGGAACTGTGTAGGACACACCTCAGAACTGCTGCATCAAGGGATAGGGAAGCTAGGTTATTATCAAATGACTCCATCCCCACATTGGGTGAGAGTAGCCCCTGGGGGATGTTACATCCCCAACATTTTTTTGGTAAAGAGCAACTAATAAGCAATTGATTCTCAGACTTCCATGTACACAGATAGGACCCCTGGGATGAACAAGCTGTCCTGGCACTGCCAGTGGAGAAGCAGAGAGATAGAGGCCCTGGAGGGGGGAAACTGAGTACGTGGAGGTACTGTTCACTACAGCTGCAGGGGAACTCAGAGCTGGCCCAGGCGTGTTGGGCCAGGCACCAATAGCTGCTCCAAAAAGCTAGGAGACCTGGGGGACTTACCTTTAGCATTGATGGAAGATAGTTAAAAAATGTCTCGCTTAGGAAACAAATCACAAGCTGGTGCTAATCATGCCAATTTGTGTCCTGAATTCATATCCCAGTGTGGTCCATAGAAACTTCAGACAGGGAATTGAATTTAAGTGATCTCTGGTTGTTAATGCTATCCAATGACTAACAAGCAAATGCAAGTCCTCTGTCTGAACTTGGCTTCAGTCCAGATTAGTAGCAATTGTGGGGCCATTGATTATTCCATTCATCTCAACTTCCCAGACATTAAAATGTGGAAAAAAATGTGTCCTCAAGTCAATGACATACAGTAATAACAATTTAGCCACAAGACAGATACAACCTCTTTCCTACATAAGAAAATCTTAAGGAACACTCTTTTTCTTTCCCTTGGCACATGCATGTGTGCACTCGTGTGTTTATCCATACGTGGGCACACACACACACACACACACACACACACACACACACACCCCATCACCACACCTCCAATGGAAGTCTTTTTATAATGGAGAACAGTTACTGGTATGTCAGAACCTGTCTTCTTTCTTTCTGCAAGGTTTACAACCACACAAATAATCAGAGTTCAATTGAAGTCCCCCAAATAGCAACCAGATTAAATGCAACAGAATCAGAAAGCTAAAATTTTAAATTAAACTCTTGGTTTTTTTCTCCTTTAAAATGTGTGATCTTCAATCTTTTATTTGACAGTCACATATGGACTGGTATACATTTTTTTTTTTTTTTTAGAAAAGCATTGTGTCCTGAGATCAATAAATCAAAATTGTTTTCCTTCCTCCTCAAAAGTGAATTGTTATCTTGCTGAGGAGGTTATGTGACAGGCTCTCTGGTTTAGTAAAATACATGAACAAAAAAAGGATTAAGATTTCTTTGCCTGAAAGGAAAAATTCTGGGTGTTATTTTTTCTATTATGGGAGAGTTTCCTGAATTGTCTCCTAGGAAAAAGAGATTAAATGTCAGGAGATAAAGCAGGTGCAAGGCCCATTATTTAGTGACAGCAGAGACCATTCTCTCACTGGAGGCACAGTTTCCACACAGAGAATGATGTCAGAAAACTACAGAAGGAGTAGCTATGACAGTCTGAGAGAAAAGGCAGCCAAACAGAGGGCTAGGGATTTCTCAGTTATCAAAATTCTGGAACAAGCAAGAGATTCATGACTATAGAGAGAGCAGAGTGCCTAGAGGTATCAGCAGTCAACACAAAAGCAAAATTCAGCAATCAGAAGTCAATCAAGCTGTGAAACAACAGGCCAGTAAGATGCTTAGCACCCAGGGGTTCAGGAAGAGTACTGAGCAATCCAGTGATGTCAACCCAAAAGGCCGGTGCTGCAGCATGAATCCAGGAAGACTCCTGAGGCCTGTGGGGGTGACATCATCACAGACCCAACAACTGTTGATTGACCATCCCATTTACTCCTAGGGCTCCCAGATCCTCTGGTGCCCACAGAAGCTGTGAACCTTATGCTGTTTAATTTTTAGAATATTTTCCCTGGATTCGAAACCAAGCCATCGTGTACTTCTAACCCTAGTAGTAGGAATTCCAGAGTGATATTAACCTGCTTTTCCAGATTAAAGATGCAGGTGACACCGACTGAACCCATCTTCAAAAGGAGGATCAAACCACTGCACTTCAAGTCTAAAATAATCTCTGGCAGGGGAATGTGGTCCATGTTATAGGACCCTGCAGATGCTATGAAAGGGGAGAGCCTCTGCATCACTATTTCTACTGAGCCTGCTGCCACTAACCACAGAGCAGTCCCAGGTATTAGACAAGGATTTGTTATCTTCTCCATGAATAAGTTTGTGCTACCTTACCCCCGCCCAAGTCCTTTTGGGGATATGGAAGACATTAAAGTCCATTGCTTTCAAATGAATTAGAGTTGACCAAGCAGACCTATGAAAAAAGATTCTGGGCCACTTCCCAAATTCCAGTCCCATATCAGCTGCCTCCACAGGCTCTCTCACCACTGTCACTAGCATTGGGTGACATAGTGAAACTAGCCTAGGAGTGGACTTAGAACTTTTAGTCCCAACCTCATTCCTGGGTGTCCTGGGACAGCCAGAACACCTCTCTGGAGTTTAGTGTCCACATCTATGAAGGGGTTTTGTGGGACTGGAATATGGTCAAGGATCTGTTTTATTTCTTGAGGAAAGCAGTCTTACTCAGATAATAAAAGATAACAGTGACCTGTAATCTAAAAGGGCAAGAAAACTTAACATCAACTTCTCACAGGTAACTTTGAATTTTTTGGTAAAAGGCTTCTGGCTGAGTTTAATAGCAGTTTTAATTATATGTTTAGTAAATGTGGCGTACACAGTCTTTTAGGTGTGTGTGTGTATGTATTTGCTCTGGTAGTAATAAATTTTTTGAAGGCATAAAAATGGTTAACTCCAAAAAAGTTCAAACATTAAGATATCGGTATCTGTAATAGGGCTTTGTGAAGAACAGCTGGGTGGAAATGAGCTTTCATTTAATACCAGAAGTGTTTGAAAACTTCTCCTAGTAGGAAAAAAGTCTATCATTTTTCTTTGAAGCTGAAAGAATTGGTGTTGAGGGGCCACGACCAGAAATGGAATAGCTTAGCAGAACTGAACACACATCTTCCAGTTCATAGCCCTCTGATAATCGACTTCTGGTGCTTCTGTAAATCAGCTAGTTATTTCTTGGATGCAGCTTTCTTCCCAGTATAAATGTCTAGTACTTTGGTCATGGACAAAGGAGATACACTAGATTTTATTAAATGTTCAGAATAAATTGTGCTATTTAGGAAAATGCAACATACAAAGAAGAGAAAATCTAGTGGAAATAATGAAGAAATCTATAATTAGGAATGTATAAGATTAAATTATTCTTTGACTAAAGAGCTGTATACATAATCATGCAGGATTTCGACCCAAGCAGTCAAAAGTCCTTTCTCTCGGGAGCATTAAAAGTGTATGATGTAGCTGCTGAGAATCCAGCTTTAGTTGTTTCCAGCAATAAGTTTCTTCCTTATGAAAGATTCCACATAAAGGACCATTGAAAAGCCCAAAGCTGCCCCACTGTGGCTCCTTACATAGTTAAAACCCTATTAAATTGAAAGAATCAAGCAACTCCTCTGGAAAAAAAATACATATCTCTGTGTTCACTAGGACCCTGCTGTGTACAGATTTATCTGTAGAGAAACAAAAGACACAAAAAGTGTGTGATGGTGTGTGGGGGAGTTTGAGAGACACCCAATTTGTATTGTTCCTGCTGCAAAGACTCTGATCTGAAACCAGCTCTGGCAGACCCCAGCTGAGAAGGGCCTCCTTGCAGTCTTCATTCCTGCCAGGCCCTGGAGGGGGTGGGGAATGCATAATGAGACTGAATGAGAATTAGATGCCTAATTGGGGCTTGGAAAAGGGAAAGAAAAAGCCAGATGTGTAGAATGTGATCCTAAGCCAGCTCAGTTAAGCCAAACATGACACCTGGGAAGGCTTCAATGGTTGTGATCACATACAGAGGAGCATGAACGGCCTTTTAAATTTCTGTGGGAGCAGTACAACCAGCAAGAAAAGATGGAAGAAGAAAAAAGGGCCAGGCCTAAGAGAGTCAGGCAGGTCAAAGATGCTAAAACTGAGTCCCCCAGGTGTTTTAAACACAGGATATATTTCTACCCATCCAAATGTTTGTTGTAAGTGCAGAACATTTGAAACTGACTCAGTCATTCAGCTCCAGCTTAAATGTCATCTTGTTCTCCAAGATTTTTCTTCACCTGCTTCAGAAAAGGTGAATCACTCTCTCCTTTGTGCCTCCACAGTTCTTGGTTCATACCTTAGCCCTTGTCACATGGCTTGTGGGTAGTTAGCTGTCTCGCTCTTGCTCTCTCTCTCTCTCTCTCTCCCCCCCCCCACACACACACACAATCTTAGCTACCTTATGAATTCTGTGAAGGCAGCAATGTGCTTCATTCATTATGTATCCCATCACATGGTAGACACTGAAATACTGATGGATATTTTGGGGGCTTTTCTTCCTAAATAGTGGATTTCTGTGGAGTGGTTATTCTGACAAAGTTAATGTGAATTTCCAAACCATTCTCAGAGTGACTTCATGGAGATACATCATCTGGTTAAACATAAAAAGAGAATTTATATGTATTGGGACCTCATGGCAACCCCAGCTACTACCACCACCTTTCATCTCCTACTAAAGACAGCTTCTGATTTTGATTAGCTAGACTATTCCCAATTAATATATGAAGAGGTATGTTGCCATGGAAAGGGTGTTTTGTAGAAACATGGGCATTTTCCACCACTATGATTCTGTCAGCTTAATCATTCATTATTTGATTTTGGAGACGGAGCCATGGACATGTGTCTATAGTGTTTGTCAATGTGATGAAGAGAGGTAGAGTTGTCAAGTAACAATTTAGTACTGTTTTTTATTTTTTATTTTTTTGGGGTGGGGTCGGTGGCAGTGGTGGTGAATAGACTGGGTGATGGACAGATGGTTTATAAATATACCTTTGTTCCAAAGAAGAATGAACTAATAAATCAAGTGTGTCTGCTCAAGCTGCCATAACAAAATACCATAAAGTGGGAGGCTTAAACAACAGAAATTTATTGTCTTAGAATTCTAGAGGCTGGGAAGTCCAAGATCAAGGTGCTGACCAATTTGGTTTCTGGTAGGAGCTCTCTTTCTGGTCTGTATCCTCACATATCACAGGGAGAGAGCTGGCTCTCTCTTTCCTTCTCTTCCTATAAGGCTACAGTCTTATTAGATTAGGGCCTCACCGTTATCACCTCACTGAATTTTAATTACCTCCATAAAGGCCCAATCTTTAAATACAGTTGCATTGGGGACTGGGCTCCAACATATGAATTTGGTGGGGGGACACAAACATTTAATCCATAACATCAAGCCTGATCAGAACTATTTTTGACAGATATTCCTGAAACCAGCTTCTGACAAAGGCCAGGTACAGGTATATGTGGCACTGTAGGGAATATCCAGTCACACAAATCAAAGGGGTCTAAGCATCTGGTCTTGCGTTAAAATGGTGGTGTGGAGTCAGCGTTCAAACCTCTCTCCCCCAAACTCAACAGTATGAAAGCAGATAAGTAAAGCACACAAGCAAAGAATATCAACAAAAACTGTAATCAGACAAAAGAACAGGTGAGTAACCAGCAGA
The DNA here is from genome assembly GCF_036562045.2 of Rhinolophus sinicus. Lineage (NCBI taxonomy): Eukaryota > Metazoa > Chordata > Mammalia > Chiroptera > Rhinolophidae > Rhinolophus > Rhinolophus sinicus. The sequence continues at coordinate 53,009,060 of NC_133762.1, forward strand.
AGGAAAGACACATTTCTAGAAATGCAGAAGGCAGGAGCCTGGTATTGCCCCAAACCAACCCCTAACTCCACTAGGCTCAGAAATAATCCCGAATAAGCTCTTACTAGCTACCATTTACCTGCCCAACTAGGAGAGGAACAGACAGAGGAATTTCCACAGCACGTAAAGTTAGGTGTGAACACCTTTTATTCCACCTTTCCCCCAAAGAGATAGGAAAAGCTGCTATAATTCTCCATTTCACTATCTCCTGCTGGGAAGAAAATGGAAGAGGAAAGGCAGACCAATAACAAATACCGAGAACTAATTACCTCTAGCAAAAAAAGAGTCATTTCACCAAATAGAAAACAAATGAGAAAATAAATAAGGCAAAATCTTTGCGGTGAGCAAGAAGCAGGGGAGGAAGTGCTCGAAAGGCCTAGGTGAAGCCTCCTTGAAGAAGAAAACCCCTTCCCTCTCTGAGGAATCTGTATAGGGTTTGCATAGGGTTTATCATCTGCTGGTTGGGGAAGCTGAGAGAAAAAATAGCAAAAGAGAATAGGGAAGCTCCCAGGCTGACTGTCTTGCTCTTAGAAAGGAAGTTCTAAGTCTCGTGATGAATTGAAAAAACTACCCAAACCCCAAGGATAGCCTCGCACTATGACAGACAATAGTACAGACAAAGGAAGGTGAACCTGTACTGGGCATGGGATACACTTGCTGAGAAATTCAGCATAACTAATATGGTAAATGCTCTGGCTACTTTACAGCCCCACCACCCCCACAAAGAAAACTCCCCAAAGAAAGCACTTCTAGATAGCTCCTCGTGGATTGATCAAAAAGCCACACATACTATGATAACAAGTAGCTTGCTAACATGTGCCATGCACCTGACCCTGCAAACACACAAAAGCCATAACTGAGAGAGAGAGAGAGAGAGAGAGAGAGAGACAGAGACAGAGACAGAGACAGAGACAGAGACAGACAGAGAGACAGAGACAGAGAGAGGAGGAAGCAAGTAAACGTGCAAGCCAACAAAAGACAGATGAAGACTTTATTATGGAAGAAAGATAACCCAAGAAAAACATTAAAATCCTCTACAATTACTATAGAAGAACTTAGAAAGAACATTAAAGCGCTTTAAGATAAGGTGATAAAATGGCATAATGATCTGAAATGTAAAAACCAAAGAGATAAATTTTCTCATTAGAGAAATAAATCAATTAAGAACAACAAAGACCAAATTACTAAAAAAGAAAAAAATGCTTGAGATAATCATAGTGAAAAAGAATGCAGAAACTCTAAAACAATTAGAGAAAAAATAATATATATGGAATAGAATAAGCTGTCCTATATGGGAAGAAATGGTATTTGTGGAATTTAGAAGTCAACACATAAAAGAGTGAATTCCCTAAAATGAAGGGGAAACTGAATTGATGATCTAATGGGCAAACCATGTTCCAAAAAATCAATATCTAAGTCTCATCCTGAGAACACATTTTTGATGTTAAATATGAATAAAGAAAGAATTTTACAGCTATCTTGGCACATAGGTGTCACTTAAAAAACAATACTTAGGGGGACTGGATGGCTCAGTTGGTTAGAGCGTGAGCTCTCAACAGCAAGGTTGATGGTTCAATTTCCGCATGGGATGGTCACAGCACCCCCTGCAACTAAGATTGAAAATGGCAACTGGACTTGGAGCTGAGCTGCACCCTCCACAACTAGATTGAAGGACAACTACTTGGAGCTGATGGTCCCTGGAGAAACACACTCTTCCACAATATTCACCAATAAAATAAAATAAAAATAATAAAAAAGAAAAACAATATCTAAAATTTTTAGAACAAAGCATAGTCAAATTTAATGTGTCTTAAAGAAAATCAAAGACATGACAATCCACGAGAAGATAATTGCGACATATTTGACATAGAGTTAATTTTCTTAATTTATGAAGAATATATAAAAGTCAGTAAGGGAAAAAAATTGAGCAACCAAATAGGAAAATTGGTAAAATATAAAACCAAGTGGCAAAAGAGAGAAAGGACAGAAAGGAAGAAGGGAGGACAGAAACAAAAGGGGGTGGGAAAGAAGAACAGGAGAGGAGAGGGAGAATCTGGACATCTACATGCCAAGAGGTATAAACTGAGAATGCCTGTGAAATGCAGGACAATGGGTTTAAAGCATCTGATTTAAGTACTGTGGTTAAAGGATTTAAGTATTAGCTTTTGAGCCAAAATAATCCATTCTTGACCCTTATTATTTAAAACAGCCCATTTCCAATCAAAAATGTAAAGACTGAAAAAAAGACTGATACATACACTTTAATAAAATTTACATCTGAAGTTTGATTTTTTATGGAAGACTCTGGACCAACTTACCTTTAGCAAATTGAAAAGAACGAGTCTTTTTTCAAAGCCAGAAAGAGAGAAATTTGTGGTATTTTATTTTTGATACTTATTTTTTCTTCATCTATAATGCAAAAAAGCTAATTATGAAAGAGAAGAAGTAATAAAAATATATACTTCTAAATAACAATAGTGTTTGCTCCTCTGAATGTTAATCCAGCTAAGCCAGATCTCTACTCCATTCAATTATTTTCATTAAGCTTCATACATAGCAGGGACCTGATGTACAAAGGTCGGACAGTTAAGTTCACGAACTTTCAACCATGTGCTTACACTAGCTGAATGAATGAATGAATGAATGATATCAGAAAAGAGAGAAATGTGATAAATTCTTGAATGATCAAAAAGAGGTGATTCAGTTAAGTTTGTGCGCTTAAGAGTCGCCAATGCAAAGATATCCAGAGGTAG